>NW_020454516.1:196867-314613 GCF_003342845.1 Nothoprocta perdicaria
TAGAGCGGAAGGACCAGAAAACTAGCTGTCAGATCCTCAGCTCGTGTGTTCGCCCTTGCTGCAGGCGCTTCCCTAGCGTGAAGCTGCTTTACACTGAATCGGTTTCTGTGCTAGCACGTGCTGTGGCACTCGAACGTTCCTTCCTGAACTCGGCCTGCGGGCCCTAAGCCCTTGTGGTTATTCTGCCCCYGTCCTTAGGCTGTCTCGCCCGCGAGCCAACATGCAGCTTGGCTGGCCTCGCTGAGGGCACTCCTGGCTTCAGATTTATGGGTAAAGCACTGCTGCAACTTGGTCTCCCCTTTAAAAATTGCCCTGCAAATGATATGCTGAAAAGCCTGAAGTTCCCATATTGTCTGAGCTGTTCTTTATTGTGTGAAAGGCCYGGTTTGCTGACTGAAAGGCCAAGTGCTTTGCAGCCAGATGGTATTGATTCTTTACAGTTGTGTTCCTACATCAGATGTAGATATTGTATTCCACTTCCCATTACATCTGAAATGACTGGCTCTAATTGACAATATGGCCTCCACATTGAGCTGTTTGCTTTGTGAGAGCTGGCCGCCGCTCGGCATTATTTTGTATTATTAACTCCTGTACATTGCCCCCGCTGTTTGATCAGCCTGTTTCTCTTTGTTCTAAGCCATATGTGTTTTCAAAACTAATACTTATACACCTTTCAAGGCCCCGGATTGTCATACAAAAGGCGGTAAATCTCTAGGGGATCTAACTGTATCCTGGAGCATACAACCCTAATGAGAAAAATAACTTCAGAACACCATGCTTTGGTGTTCTGATATTCTATCTCCGAGCTTTCAAATTGTGCAAAGAAAAGAAAAAAGGGTCCACTGTGATGAAGCATTAACTGCGTGAATAGTAAGTTTGAGGTTTATATTCCCAAGGGAGACTGTGTTCAACAGGGGCACTTCCATCGCTCCTGGATTTCTCATCAATCCTTCAGGCACTTTCTGGATTTGAATAACAAGGAATATACCCCAGATTCTCTTGGATCTAGATATAACTGTGATGCAGGAAAGACTTGGAGAGCAGAGTGTGAGACTCCTTAGCTGTACATGACTTGCAGAAGTGTCTCTTTCTCATGTTTCTGCAGGGAAACAGCAGGGAAGGGGAGAGATGAACAGTGAGGAGGAGAAGGGTCTTGTGCATGTGCAGGGCGGCCACGTGAGCCCCCTTCCCGCAAGGACAGCAGTGGCTGTTGTAACCGCTTAGACTGACCTAGACCACTTAAAATTCTGCTCACCTCAGTGTCGGTCCTCTGGCTTGCACTGAGGCAAAACTGGAGCTGAATTATGTTCAGGAGCAGGAAGATAAGGTTTGTGAGGAGCGCATGGAAGAAGTCTTTGACCTGGCTTTGTCATGAACCTGTGGATAATGAGACTCCCTCAGTGTGGGAGTTAAAAATTTCTTCAAGAAAAAGGATATTTAAAAAAAAAAAAAAAAAAAAAAAAGCTTTTTACTACGACTGGTTAAAAACAGCTTGGTTGCCCAAGGTGAACAAAAGAAACTACTACTTAATGCAGAGCTAGAGAAAAGGGTTTGGTCTGATGCTGTGGAAGGCTTTACTGGCCCAGGTAGCGCTTCCCTTCTGGTGGCACATTTGTGCACAAGCTGTTGGCTTCTGAGATGGTTCTCATTCAAAGGCTGTGTCTGCACATGGGATTTTCTCTCAGCACAGTAAAGTGATCTTGCCCATCCAGCTCAAGCCGGAAAACCACATTTAACTTTTGTTAGTAGGAACACTTTAAAACCCTGGCTTAAAAAGAGCTTGGGATGYGAGTGGAGCTCTGGGTGAGCAGCAGTGAACCACGGTGACTCCAACACTGGCAGATTCCGCCCTGGAAATGTATGTGAGTAACTGCTTGAGGTGTCAAGCTCAGTCAGTGTGTTTCATGAGAATCTTGGGGTCTGTTATATTTATGCCCGTGTTGCCCGTGAGCAGAGGGGTTTGTGCACAGAAATGCAGTGGGTGCAGCCCCTGCGTGGGTGATGCTGGTGCTGCCCCTTCGATCCGAGCCACCCTCCCGCGTGCGGAGCTGCCCGTGTGGGGCCAAGGCTGCGGTGCGGGGCCGAGCCGGCGCCGAGGGGCCTGCGCAAAGGCTGCGTGTGGATAGTGCTGGGTGGAAGGGACTATAAGCTGAGCTCAGGCACGGGGATCGCTTTGCCAGAGCTTTGTCCAGGACTAGCCATAATCAAATTCCTTTCTTTACTGTTTTTTGTAATACCACTAATTGAGATCACCCAAAATGTTACCATGAACTAAAGTCAACATCAATTAAAAATCCCATTCGTATCCCTTGTGAAAACACATGGCCTTCAAAAGTGTTTGATTTTCATCGGACCTTCTCATCTGTTTGTCATTTAAAGTTCAGACCATTTTCCATATTTCTATCAAATGCTCTCTCACATGGAAGTCTGGCAAATGAGCTTGCAAAATACCTTTTTTGAAGTTATAAATAATCTAAAACTTGCCTAAAGTTGACCTTTCTATAGAATAATACACAAATGAGTGTCTGAAGCTGCGGGGTGTTGGGCGCTCGCCTGCGCCGGGCTGGTTAAAGGAGGGTCGCGCTCTTCCGTCACAGTGCTCGCGGCCATCCCGCTCCTGTGGGTCTCGCCCTGGAGCTAACAAGGCTGGTGGGAGGCACTTTGGTGGAAGATACGAAGTGCCGCCCTTCCCACCCAGGGCTTCCAGGTCCCCTGCGGGCTGCTGGGGGCACAGGCGGTTTGGCACAGGGCATGAGGGCTCCTTGAGGCCGCTTTGTGTGCTGCACTGCCTCGGTGAGCGAGGTGTGCTTCTCCGGCCAGAAAGCCGGGGATCCAAGTTGCATCCCAGGAATCGGACCTATGTTTATAGCTAAGGAAAATGTGCTCTTTGAAACGCGAGGGGCACCTGTGGGTACTGAGCATTATTCTCTCATTTCGAGCTGTTACATTGTTTTGCTTTTGAGAGTAATCCATAAGAGACRTAGAGATTTGTGTTTTGCTTCAGAGTGGATGACTTGAAGAGCCACAGAATGGCTCTTTTGAGAGGTGCACRCCAGTGGTCTGTAAGGGAGCTGGAGTCTACTCGTGACAAGAAATAATATAGTCCTGTCCTTTCTGTCTGGAAATGTGAAGCTGTACACCTTCAAAGCAGCGAGTTGTCCTTTACTAAGGYTTTCAGGGATCACATCTATCCTCGTGTTTCAGTATTTGGATATGCATGCTTTGTATTTTTTCTAGAATCGGTATGTGCAGTTGAAGCTGCAGCTGGGCTGCAGATAGTTATGTACATGGGAGGATCAATATAAATTTTTACGCACGGTTATTTAGATCCTTGAAATGCCCTAAAGGATTAACAAACATGGAAGTTTAAAAATACTGCGTTTTGTCCTCCTTGYACTTGCCTTCCCGTGTTTGAGCCATGTGAGATGTCTGCCCTACTTCCCTGCCGAGCCGTGCAGGTGAGAAGTTGATCGGTTGATGTTCCTTTGATGCAAGCGGGACAATTGTGGGAGCCCAGAAGTGGATGTTTGTAGAAGAGCAGCAGACGCCACGAGCCTGAGGCCAGTGGATGTGAGGCTGGGCACCAGGGAGCAAGGCCAGTAACCTGAAGCCACGTGTGTGTGTGTGTGGTGGCTGAGCAGGCGAGGGGCTCCGTGCTGAGCGTGGTCACCCCTCCTGCACATGGGCAACTGCCATTAACCATCTGTGACACTGATGTGTTTCTTTTAGGATCTTCTCTTAGTTCAGTGGCACATCTATGCCTACTTCTCGTTTGCCTCTTCCAGCATTAAGAGTCTATATATGGAGTCAGCTCCATAATTAAATGTTTCATCTACAAAAAGGACAGTTCACAGGAAAATGTGGACTCTATTTCTGCTCCCGGATTAGGCTTTGTCAGACATTACATAAGAGATTTGTTCATGTTGGCCTGCTGCTCCTGGCTTTTCAGATAATCCTTTGTGTTAAGTTTCCAGGGCCTGTAGATAATTTAATTTTACATTTTTCTGAATGCCTGCATGCAGGAAAGCTACCCTTATATGAGCATGATTAGAAATATTTATATACTGTAAAAATTTAACTGAATCAGAATTACTGGAAAATGTAATTCCTTTTTTTTTAAGGATACATTTTGCTGTAATTGAGTTAAGTCAAAGCCTTAATTACTTTTGAGCTCTTGCCATGCACTCTCCTTCTCGCCCTTGGYCATGGCAGTTGCTTTGCTGCGTCTGGGTTGGCGTTGGCTGCGATGGCTCTTCCCTTTGTAGCTTTGGTTTAATAGGTTGTTACTGCAGAACCCAAAAGTTCTAATTAATTGTCTTAACAAGCTTAAACCCTCGTGCGAATAGTATGTTGGGCCTCCTGGCGCTCRTGTGGGCCCGACCCCTGTGGTGGGAGCGGAGAAAGGCAGTTCAGGTGGCCGGAAAACAGTAAAATCCTCAAGACTGTAGCTTTGGTAATTTATTTTTAAATTGAATAAGAATGGAAGTATTGAAGGCAGAAACATTGTGATGAGTGGTCGTCCTCTACT
Source organism: Nothoprocta perdicaria (assembly GCF_003342845.1). Taxonomy (NCBI): domain Eukaryota; kingdom Metazoa; phylum Chordata; class Aves; order Tinamiformes; family Tinamidae; genus Nothoprocta; species Nothoprocta perdicaria. Next base: position 201,396 of record NW_020454516.1, read on the forward strand.
TCAGGAGGGAAGGAAACAGAGGGGTYGGCAATTTTGAAGTCTTCCTTTCCCTCCACACCGCTTTGAGTGGCTCAAAATCCTTAGCACAATAAAGCAGGTTTATTTTGGTTCTGTTACAGTGCTTGGACTTGTAAAGCTCACACTCCTGAGTTTTCTGCCTTAAAAGGGTGCAGTATGCATTATGAAAAAAAAGGAGAGAGGAAAAAAGGAGCGAGATGGTCATTTCTGATACTGCCCTGCTTCCCAGGGCTCCAGGCAAACCCCGAGAGCTGTGGTGCAGCCTGCGGCCGCAGGTTCCCATTCCTGGATGGGTGGTCCCGAGGCCGCCTGTGCGGGGAGCCACCTCCCACGCTGCTTCCCGCACGGCACCAGGCTGCTGGGGTCGCACAGGGCTCCGAGGCAGAGCCGTCGCGTTGCCCTCGCTCACCCAGAGCCTCCGCTTTGTGCTGGGGTGAGCGCCAGCAGCAGGCGGGGAGGCTGCCGGAGCTGCTGGCTGGACACCTGCAAGGGGCCTGGTTCACACGCTGGTGTCGGTTCCAGAAAGGCCTGCAAGTTGCTTCGATCAAGTGCTACGTTTTATTAAATTCCTGACCATTGGGAAGGAGATTGCAGGGCAGAATTTAAAAGATTGGGAGTTTCTGGCTTTATTTCTGCTCTGCTGATAAGCAGTAATTTTTGCAGAAGGGAAGAAGTAATCCCCTGCAATAAAACCATTTTCATAATACCGTGGGAATGAGTTATTGCTTGAGGTAAGGCACGGTTTCTAATGGCTGCCTGAGCTTTCATCTCTATCTTTCATGGRCTAGTGAGACATTTTTATAGTGCTGACACAAAAAGAGAGCATTTATGTTGCTTCCATTCTCCATCTGTCAACAGTTAGGTTAAAGTGCCACTACAGGAATACTTTTGATCTGATTTCCATTCCAATGTGGTTCATCAATATACAGTATTTGAACCATACCAGCTCTCAGGGTCCTAATCACATAATTTTTATGCACCGCTAATGGTTAGTGAATAGGAAACAAAAGTCTGTCTTTATAACGTGGAGTCGGGTTGGGGCAGTGCTTTCTTTTATTCTCTATTTCTCTGATGTGCCTCCCTTATAAGTTTCTTAAGCACCATGAGTTGGTTTTGAGTGAACAGTGTGAAAAGTCAGGTTGTGTTAAGCTAGACAGCTACAGGATTTTGTTTTGCTCACATGAAATATATCAATAAACACCAATAATTGATTCCAATTTGCGAATGAGGGAAGATAGCCTTGTAATAAGCCAGCTCATCCTTGTGTGACGTGCACTCCTCTCAGCTGCTGAGTCTCGGTGCGGCACTGTGAGCGCGGCAGTGTGGCCGTGCGGAGGCCTTCGCGGGCGGCCGTGCGGGGGCTGACGCAGGCCGCGAGGGGCCCTCACCCTGCTCCCAGCCAGGGAAAAGGGCTGTGTGGGCATCCAGAAAAGGTGTTAACGGCAGAGAGCGAGACTAGAAGGGCAAGAAACATGGCCCTCCTTTCCAAGGCATTTTTGGGCTTATTTCTAGGATCCTGTTAGGGATTGCGTTCTGCTTTCTGCAGCTGCCCCACACCTTTCGTGCCGAGTGGTGCTGTGGAGGGGGTACCCAYGCAGGAGCCTGGCCGGCTCCGCTGGGCCCAGTGGGACGTGGAGYGTTGGGATCGTGCCAAGCAGGGCAGCGTGTGCAGGTGCAGGAAGCCACCCCGTGAGCTCGTGCGGCGTGTTGTGCGGGAACCGTGCTGGGGTTTCCTGCAAGTCCCCCAGGCGTGCACCGCTCACACGGGCTCCGCTTCTTTCAGCCCTTCATTTTCCCCTAGCTAGCCCAGCTCATATGCAGTGTTCTCTGGGTGACTGGTTTCCAGGAGAGGTAGGAATGAAAGATGGGTGACCATGAACTGAATTACGTGGAGTGCTCGGTGGCAGGGGGCAAGGAGGACTCGGTCCCTTTCCTGCTGCAGGCAGAAGAGACTCTGCCCCTGTGCAAGCAATTGTAACTCAAGTCTGCATCCATAGGAGATGCTGCTTGAGCTGTTGCAAGGAGTTTTCAGTTCCTTGGCAGAGTTTTCTGGCTTCTGGAGGCTTGGTCGTGTCTCCTAGCAGTCCTGAGGGTGCTTTTGGCTGCGGGACTGGGTGTTGTGACGCTCCCTCTCCGTATGGCTTGAGCTGCACAGTTAGGCTGTCAGCAATGGCGTTGTGGCCTCATGCACCCGTGCGCAGCACTGTGTCCTGGCTGCACGTGCGCAGAGACACGGGCGCCTTTGCCTGCAGTGTCGCGTGYGGCGACACGGTTGCTGCTCTTGACTCTGGGTGTTTGTGTGGCCAGGACTGTCCCATTCCGCTGGTGTGGGTGAGCGTGGCTCCCTGCCCCTGCGCAGCTGACATCTAGGTCTGAAAGCTCACAGAATGAAGAGGTGAAACCCRAGTACAAAATTCCTTGGAGCTTGGTTTTCATTTCCAATGCTTTTGCTCTATTTGTGCAGGGATAGGGTGATGCAAAAGGCCAAAGCAAACTGAAAGTGCAGCTATTTGGGAATCTAAGGCATTTGAGCTCGGCAAGGTTCGGCATGTCTGGTACCAGCACTCTCTCTTTTGCAGGTGGGAACCTTCTGTTTCACCAGCTAATCTTTCACTGTTCCTATTACAGGGATATTAGAAACAGGAATGAAATATGAGTGTTGCACCTGCTTTATTCCTATCTACTACCTTCTGGCTCTTAGCTGTGCTTCTTCAGTGCTCTTCTCTTGCTTGTTGTCCACCCTCYGTTACCTCCCAAAGCCATGATTAATGGGATACTCTGCTCTGGTTTTGATCTCTTGGTTTTTCCTCTTAGTTCCTGATTATTTTAATTCTCCCAGACCCTTTTTCATATCCCTTCCTCATCTGCCTCTAATTTACAGTATATCATTTCTCCTACTCCGACCCCTCATTTCCATTCCTGTAACGTTCCATGTTCTTTCTTGGAGTCTGGGCTGAGCACACAGACCACTTAAAATGAAAATATACTTTTCAGATTTTAGTAGCCTAATTATTTTATGTTAAATGAAGCCGAGACATCAATCAGCCTGTTCTCTAAATCCCAGTCACATCAGCAGCTAAATGAAAATATCAGTTATTCTCTCCCATTCCCAGTCCACTTGCCTTTAAATGGCATTATCACAGCAAATATTAGGAGTTTAGACATGTCCATAGTCTTTTGTTGAGAAGCTTTTGCAAACAAGCCGAGGGAGATGCCTCTGAAATCCTAATATCTCATGAAATAGCATCACCGGTGGGGCAGGCGCAGCGAGCGTTGAGGCAGGGGGCTCTCGGCTCCCCAGAGGCTGAGAGCTGTTTGAAAGACCATGAGTGAGCCGCAGAAGTGGCAAGTGGAGGGAAGGGGGTTTTGCGGGCTGGGCTCTTCATGTTCCTGGGACTGGTGCTCAGCTCCCTGGCTCCAGGCGGGAATTTGGGAAGGGGCTCCTGGGTTTTCATTGTGTTGGGCAGTTGGGGGCCATCCCGCCCCCCCTGTATCCTCAGCCTTGTTCAAAGCTGTGAGTAGGCAGGACAGTGGTGACCTGGACTGGAGCTGTTGGGGCTCAGGGAGCAGACCTGGGGGGCAGGTTGCTTAAAGTCTGTGTTCGCCCTCTGGGGCTTTTTAAAAGGAAAACTCGCCCTCGCTTTTCACTGCTGTTAAGCAGCCATCATCCCCCGAGCTGTGTTAGCAGGTGATACCTTCTGTTAGGGAGCTTTGCTGCTGCTCAGGGGCCTCACCTGAGTGCAAGGGCCTTTGTTTTGCCTCGCCTCCCAAGTGCATGGGAGCCTGGATGTCCCCAGGCCATTTGATCCCAAGTGCACAGGAGCCTGGACATCCCGAGGCCATTTAATTCCAGGCTTTCCTCTAAGGCAGAGCTGCTGTGCAGCCCTCTCCGGCCTGCGAGGAGGGGTGATGAGCGACGAGCCAGGGTCCTGATCAGGATGCTTTTTCTTCTGATGATCTCTTCTGTTTGCGAGCCCTCCTTGGTGTCCTTCCCCCGTGTCCRTTTGCAGTAGGGCATTCCACACAGCCGGGAGCTGCAGGGAGGCGGCAGCGCAGCTGGGCGCCCACGAAGGGCCCCAGCTCTGTGGCCAAGGGAGGGCTTRGGGGAGCGTCGCGGGCAGCCGGACGGGCAGCGTGGAGCTGGGTAGGGGCAGCTGCGGCAGCGCYGGGAGGGTCGCCTGTCTCCCCAGACCTGGGGCACAGGCATTTTGTTCCAGGGGATTCTGCTTTCTGGCTCTATAAACGCACCCCTCACTGGCAGCCTGTACTGGTAACCATTCGGGATCCCTTTCTGCCCTTCCCTGGGCAGGCGGGTTTCTCACATACAGTGGAATGGACCAAAAAGGGCTGAAGGTTTTATTGCTTCTGCTTCTCTTTTAATATGTTATTGTTTTTTCCCTTTTCTCATCTGTAAAGCTCCAAGAGGCTGAAGACACATGAGAGAAAACGTTATGAGCTTTATTAAAGTTCTGTGTAATAATAATGAAATCTGCAGTAGGCTTCTAAAGGACACAGATCAGAGCCACTTACCATAATGGCACTACAAAGTAATGAAGATTGGAGTGGCTCTTATGAGAGACGAAGCTATCAGGGAATCGGTGCTGGCTGCCAGGCTGTGGCTGGAGAAGAGTCGGGAATTGGTGCTGGGAAAGCTTTCCTCCTCGTCTTGACCGCAGAGCCGGCCGAACAGCTTGAAGCCTGTGCTGTTTMGGTTGTGGGACTCCAGGTGTGCACACTGGGGCTCTTGCTCCCATTAAGTCTTTGAATAAAGGTTCTAATAAATTTCTATTAAAATAAGTAGTAACCACATTTAATGACCAGTTTGTTTGAGTGTTAACAGCCTGCTAGCTAACAAACTCGTCATTAACTGGTGCTAACTTCTGCTTTCTTGTTTAAATAATCCCTCAGCATCAGTCCTGTTTATATTGGTGTGCATATAAAGCAGTTGCCTCTTTTCAGTTTTCAGCTGAGATTCTTATTATCCAGGTTGGTCCTTTATTCTCTAATTGTTGCCTTTCTCCATGCTGATGTTTTTGTGCCAGTGTGTTGGTGTGTATAAGGGTAGCAGGGTTTTATTTACTTTTTTTTCCCCCTCAAACTTACCTTAAAATTTCTGCTCGTTCAATGARCTAGGTCACAAATCCCTAGAGGTAAACTCAACAGTGGAACATAAAAMTCCCAAATCACTGAAGCTCTGGGCTCCATACTGACTATTACAGAATCCAGTGAGCTTGGAGAACCCATCAGAAGAAACCAAAATCCTGTTCCGATTTACGAAGATACAAGTACCCAGAGCAGGAGCAGCTAAGCCGCGTCCCGCTTTCATGGCTGTGTCCTGCTCCTGGAGGCTGCCTGGCCCTTCTCCTTGTGCCGAAGCCATTCCTGCAGCTCTGCATTCTAGTGCAAACGTTCCTGGCTGCAGTACAAGCCCACTGGTTATTAGGCTCTTCCAGACTTGCAGCAACCCATGATTCCTCCTTTGTTGTGATGTGTTACGGATTGACAATSCCTTCCTGCTCAGGAAGGTTGGTTTCTGCTGGTTCATCTGAGCCTTCCTTTTCTCCCGGGCACGGCATGTCCTGTTTGGGCTTGGCTTTAGCCCTCTGATGCTGCTTAGGATATTTGCTGCCCGGCACTCATTTCCCATCCTTCATTCCTGCAGTTAACTCTTCCTGCCTAGTGGGTGACTTTCCTATTGAATTTCAACTTTTTTTTCTTTTTTCCCCATGGTATCGGACAGTTATAAGGGGGCTGGTAATCCTGAAATTCCTGTTGCAGCTCTGTGGATGCAGAAAATCTGAGTTCAGATGCACATGCACACGTGCATGCACTTGCTATAACAAACACTCTTGAGCAGTTTAGTGCCATTCACTGCAGTTTTTACGGCTTAGTTACTGCCTCTCTCATTAGCTAGTAAAATAGACTGTAAAACTTTCTCTGCATTCTGTAGGCTGAAGCGGAGGCTGCTTCTCCKGTTCTGGTTTGTTATGGAAACGATGCTTTTCTGACTGAGCCATCTGTTCRTCTGCACACGGGGCCCTGCTGGTGACTCCTGAAGCCCCTGGCCGGACTCTGGATCCCCTCTGCAGGAAAGAAGCCCTGGGCAGAGCAGCGCCCTGCTCCTTGCCCCTCTGTCCTTGCTCAGGTGCCCAGCGCGGAGCTGGGACTGGCAGCCTCCTCGCTGAGTCCATATTGGCACGTGTATGCGTAGCCCYGGGATGGAGGCTGCTTCTAAGCTTTTGTTTTATTTTTAATTTTTATTTTTTATTTGATTTCTTTATTTTTCGTTGTTGAAACTCACCTTCCGCTGGGCGTGCCTGCGTGCTGCGGGGCCGCGCAGTGTGGAGGGTCAGCGATGGTCTTGCTCTGCTTTGTGTTCCTGTCAGTTCTGGCGTCAGGACGGGGAGGTTTAAGGACCTGGGCTGCGTGAGCTCCACAAATGCCACACGGTGGCTGGGGCTGCTGCAGGGCAAGTCTCCCGATCTTCGGAGCTTGCCTGGATTTTCCATGCGCATCCTGTTGCCCCACAGGCTGCTCTGGAAGCTGCGGGGCGGTTGGATTTACTGCTGCRCATGAGTGTTGTGTGGGCAGCTCTGTGCCACGTAAAGCAGCAGCCGACTCCTGCTGTACAGAATCTCCGCTTCTTAAGCGGGACGTCTTGTGAACGTAAACGCGCTTACTTGAAGGGCTGAGTATGCTTTTTACCGGGAGGCTATGAATTTGAACCCCCTGCTCCACATTCTTCATTCCTCTTCCAGTGCAGATGACGCATTTCAGCCACGGGGTGTGCGCAGACCCATCGGCGGTGTCGAGCTCTTCCCTGTGTGAACATCCCAGGAGGCTGGAGCTCTGGCTCTGAGGCCTGTGAGCTTCCCAGCAAGTAACGACTCCCAAGCTGCTGCCCTTCTGGGAGAGTTCCTGGTGTCAATTTTGGGTGTAGCTCAAAGGTCTGGCTCAAACTGCTCCAAAAATCCTTGTGTGTAAGGGAGGAGGCTGCCCCCGTGCAGCCTCCATTGAAACTGGAGTTTTGAATCCAAGGAGACTTTTGATCCCCCGGCTTACTCCTCCCTAAGAACGTGAAATGAGGCACTATAAAACCCATCTCTGTAAAGAGTCTCATTAAGAATCTTGAAAGGCCATGTGGAAGTGGAGGCTGCGGTACAACCGTGTCGTTTGGCGGGTCGGTCTGTTCGCTGTTGCTCTGGGTGCTCAGCTGGCTGCGTGTCCCCGCTGCTGGGTGGGAGCCGAGGTGCCCGCTGGCCTGTGGTCCTGCCCATGCTGCGGTGCCGCCGTGTGCGCCGGGAGCGGGACGGCGCCTGCTGCCCAGCCCATGGGGCACGGGGCTCCTGCACCTCGTGCCATCCTCGCTCTGGCTGCGCGGACGGCTCCCTAGGGCTGGGCAGGTGCGCTGGCCTGCCTGGCCGCTCCTCGCCCCGGATCTGCAGGGCACATCCATCACTGTGACTGCAGCCGCACACGGAGCCGGTGACCGAAGGAGAAAAATCAGCCCAGGCCCAGGAACRATCTTTCTTGATGAATTCTCCCCCCTAAATCGAAACAATTTGCCGGGTAACCCAGCTGGGGTTCATATGCTTTTGATTACTGTGGGCTATTTAGCTTTACGGAATGACATGCTGCTTAATGGACTTTTAATGGTTATAGGTTTCTCTCTTTTCTCTCTTTTTTTTTTTCTTTTAATGAGCTTCACCAGTTTGTTACTAATGCCCTGTAGAAATCTGGCAAAGGGCCAGGTTTGATGTTACAAATTTTCTGGTTTTCATGCCACATAAATACAACTTATGCAGCCGGTGGGGATGTCTGTGTTCCCAATCATACTCCGACGCCATTAAATAAAAAGGACAAAAAAGCACTAATTGAGTACCCGGCAGTGCTAATAATTATGTCGTGACTGAGGGTGCCGTTAACACTTTGCTGCTCCAGCCTTGCAGGAAGTCCCACCTGCTCCTCGGCCTCTGAGGTGACAGTTCCTGGGAGCTGGCTGCGTTCCCGGGAGCGCTGCCTCCGCAGTCACGGCTGCTCGGGATTGTGTCCTTGTCGCCAAGGAAGCCACAAACCCCAAACCTGCCGACATCCAGCTACACGTGAGGGCCTGTCTTTTCAGCAGTGACGCTGCCTTAGCTTTTGAATGGCCCTTTTTTAAGGGCTTGCTTGTTTTCAGGGTGAGCTGCYGCTCACCACGCAAACCATGGCTGGCTGCGTGCGCTTCTTCCTCACCCACACACCTGATCTGCGGTTGACAGTGTAGGCTGCTCCCCCCCCCAAAAACAAGCACAGGAGTTTGATGAAATACCAGTTGAGTATGGCAGTTAGCTTACCGAAAGATAATAGTTGATGAAAAGGTTTTATTCCTTATTTCCTTTTTGCTCCAAGTTCAAGAACTTTGTTATGATTAATCTAAGACAAATAACATTATCCCCAGGAGCAGCAAAATCTGAGATAAATAACTTACAAGTATTTATTTGAATTTTTAAATGAAATTAGTTATTTATGTCCCTCTCATAACCACTTCAGAAGAATGCTCCTAGTAGGAGATTAATTTGGCTAAATATTCCCAGAAACAGCAAATCTAAATGAGTATCAGAGAAGATGGAGGAAGTGTCAGACCCTTAATCTGAGTATCAGTGGGCAGACAAACTGCAGGCTTCCAGCATAAGAACAYTTGCAAAGATGTGCTACTGTTCAGGAGCTGCAGTCAGGGGTCTCGGCAGAAATGGCTGAAGCCAGGGCTGTTTCCCTTGGCGGCAGCGGGTCTCGGGTCCCGCTCTTGGCAGCTGTCACAGCTCCTCTGCCCACGGTCCTCGCAGCATTGCTGGCACCGCGCTCCTTGTAGTCATTCGTGCAGCTTTTACTGCCCAGCATCCCCAGAACGTGAGGCCCWCTCCTTGGCTGTGACCCTCCCCAAGGGACGTGCTCTGTACCTCTGTCTCTGGCAGGGCAGAGCTGTGGGGTGCAGACCCCCTAGGAAACTTGGTTGGGGTGTCCTGCGTGACCAGATGTAGCAGTAGCCATAGGCACAGTGTTATTGCTCGTTTTGCACAAAGTATGGCAATTGCCTGGTGTTGCTGCTTGTTTTCTTTCCCTCTCTCTGAAATGGTTAGAATATTCTTAAAAGCTGACTTATTTTTTACGTTCTGGAAGGACCCTCCTGGCCTTGGCAGARGGGCGCCGTGCCGGCCACGGGCAGCACAGCCCTGCCAGGCCCGCAGGGGTGCCCCGTGTCCCAGCTCTGCTGCGAGCAGGGCTGCTGCCTGCCCCTCCGTGGCTCCTCAGCCTCCTCCAAGGTAGCTCCCGTCTGCTGGGTGCTGGTTTGGATGGCACTGCTTCCTGCCCAGCCTCGGTGTCCCAGGCCCAKACCTGCCTCAGCCGGTGGCCTTGCTGCAGCGCCCAGGCAGAGCCAGGCCCAAACCGGAGCGGCCCTGATGGGCGCTAGGCACCTTCTTCAAGGTGAAGTGAAAATGGGTGACTGCTGGAGATCCCTGCTTTTACGTGCTTGAATATTTTCCCTTTAAAGCTCTGCACGTGACTTTATCTGTCAAGAAAAGAAATAATCTATCGCTATGTTGTTGCTGGGACTAATATTCTGTGACTAAACRGTGCGAGTCGTTCACCTGGGGAAAGCGCTGCAAGGGCCCTGTGCCAGGCATCCCCTGCAGSAGGAGGAGAGCGGCAGTCCCCGTCCTCCATCCTTCCTTGTGGCGTGCCCGGGGCCCCCTTGGTGGGCAGTGCCGCGAGCCTCTGCAGGCCTCGTGCTGCCCTGGCCGAGCGCTGCCCAGCGCTCTGCCCGGCCGCGCAAGCCGAGTTCTGTGTGCTGTTGGGGGAAGCAGCACTTGGATTGTTTTAGCGTGATTTTTGTCATAAAGTTAGAGGCTACTTTTTGCTCTTTCAAACTAGGGCTTATTTTTACTTGATTGAGCCTTAGATCTTAACAGGAAAAGTTGCCAAATAACATTAAGCTCTCTACCACATTTGAGAATAGATGAATTCCAAGCAGCTCTGCGGTTTGCCACGAATAGCGCTCTGGGTTGGTGCYGTTCTCCCATGGGAACCGAGGAGTTCGTAGAGCTTTGTTGGTAATGTTTTACAGGAATCCAACTGYAAACAGGGGCCCTCGATCCTAGAAATGGATTTTCCCTCCCCAGTAGGAGCTCACAGGAGAAAAAGTTCTTTATATCCCTGAATCAGTACAGTGTCTAGCTGGGAAATGCCGCTTTTCATCTGGGCTTAGAAATAAGGATCCTGGGAAGCCCCAGCCTCCCGCTGTGTTGGTRCTGCTGCCCTTGGACTCTGCGGTGGATTGCACAGCCGTGTTCCCTGGAGCTGCCCACAGCCTGCAGCTCTGGAGACAGCAGGGCAGCCGCGGTGCTGCTTGCTTGCTGCAGCTCCCATGCAGTCTGGCAACGATAAACAGAAGCCTTTTGTATAACATCAATAASCTCTGCGCACTCCTCAGCACGGTCCGTTGTCACCAGAGTAAATCATGTGTGTCAAAAGCCCCTATATGTGAAAGTTTGTTTTCATATCTGGGCAGCTTTTCTATTCAACCTCTTTTATCATCTTGTAATAGAAATGTTTGTTTATTCCTTCAATAGTACTTCAGTCGTGATACAGGAACCACTTCCCTGAATAGAGCAGCGCTTTTCTGAGGAGCTTTCTTTGGAATCATTTTGCCYGGCCTCTCCTGACTGTCAGCAGCTTTGAGTCCTGTTTGCACTAAAACAAGAGCAGCAGCTTCATAAATAACATGGGGCATCAAAGCCTGCAAGCTGCTTTTCAGCTTTTCAGTGTAAAAGAGTTTTCTCCTGCTCAGGCTCTTCCTGTTTTTTTGTTTTGTTTTGTTTTGTTTTTTCTTTAAGTGCCTCCCCATGTTTTTGAGTTTAATCTAAAGCTAAATTTAAAGCTAATTTCTGCTTAACGCATAGATCTGATTACATTTGTGTGCCCTACAGCACAAGTTYTGAATGAAAACACTCAGGTTCTGCTATACAAATAACGAAATGTGTTCTGGTGCCACAAATAAACATGTTTCCCTCCATCAAGCTACAGGGATAACATCCTGCCAATTGCTGCGGTAAATAAAGCCTTGGGACGGAGCAGCCTCTCAGATGCACTCGAGCTGTTGCCGCCTTGTTTACTCTTTAGCTTTTCCTGTGGCCAGCTGCGGATGCCAGGTGAGGAAATCCAAGTGATGATAGAGAGATTTAATGGCTTGGGGTGCCTAGAAAGTACTTGTCAGGGATCTTTTAAATCTGTCATAGCTCAGCTTCAATTTTTGCTCCTGGCATGTTGGGAAAATTTCTCTTGTGCTTGTTTTTTTTAACCCTTTGCCGTCTTTGTGGGTGAAGGCTCCCTGTTATTTTTCAGTAGCTGGTAGGTGATTTCATGCTGCAGAACAGAACGCGGAAGCACCAGCAGTGACTCGGGGTCACAAAGGGCTGGGCAGTCGCGTGTGGCGGCTCTGGGCTCTGGAACCCCTGTCTCCCGGAGGCTGTGGGACGCCCGGTTACGGGGCGGGAGGCGTCCGGGCATCTCCTGGTGCTCGGCCGCCCGGCCGGTCTCCGCATCCGCGAGGGGCTCTGCTGCGCCGCCAGGAACCTGCCAGCAGGGCAGCGCCGGCCACGGCCCCGGGCAGCGCGGGCCCGCCTGGCTGGCGGTGACTCCGCGTCAGGGCTCTGCGTTCCCTCCTCCCTCTGAAAGAAGGTGCGGTAACTTCTGGGAAATTTCCATAGTCAAAGGAAAGGGAGGCCTTCATGTCGCGCAGTGTGTAATCTGGATCCAGCTTCATGAATGTGATAAAATAGTTTTAGCCTGAACGATTCCTACTTATCTCGCGCTGGCCTGACATCCCTCCCGGCATGTCCCAAGCAGCAGAGGACTGGGAAAAGGACTCAGCAGTTGGTTCAAACGCCCCATGCCTCTCTTGTTAAGAGAGAGGTTTGGAAACATTTCCACAGCTCTAATTTCATCTCTGGGAAACCGAAAGGTTAATTGCACAATGTACAGGGGCAAAATAGATTTCCAAGAACATCTGGCACTATATTATTGAGTCTGAAATGCGATTAAGGCTGTTCTTCTGGGATACAAGCTCTTGCCAGCCACTGTGGGGAAGGTGCACAAACTTTATCTGGGTTTAATGAAGACCTGGTGTGTATTTATAGACAAACATGCACGCGGATGTAGTCTTTTTATTCCTCTGTCTGTGGCCTGTGGTATGTGGGCTTGGTTCTACAGGCTTCTCTTGTTGCTCCGTGGAGGTGGATCCGATGTTATGGGGTGTCTGATCTTTTCTCTCTCTGGTTAAACCGAAGCTCRTGACATGTCTCACCTGGCATCGGCTGTTGTCTGCTGGTGATGACCTGGTGCTGCGGGACGGAGTCGGGGAGAGGGAGTAGGAGGAGACATGGTAGGAGCTTTTGAAAGCCACGGGCTTAAAGGTAGTTGCAGGTGTTTGGCATATCTTAAACCCTGCCTTTGGCTGGAGCCGTTTGGCATGGGGCTGGGTGGAAGCTGCTGCCTGGCGAAGGTGGCAGGGCTGGAGGGGACGTGCCAGGTGCGCGGGTGGCAGCGTGAGGCGGCTCTTCCCGGCCCTCCCTCCGGAGCCCCTGTCTGCACTGTGACGGGCGCTGTGACAGGCGCTGTCCTGAGCAGCCTCCCGGGGCTGCGGGAGGAGCCGGTGAGCAGGAGCGGGCGCTGGCTGCAGGGTCGCACGGTGCAGGGCGCCCAGGCCGCAGTGYCTCGCCCCATGCGCATGCCCCGCTTACAGCTTGGCCTGCCTGGCACGCGGCATCTTGAACGTGTTGCAGCTTTGGCGGCTCCGCAGCCTGGGGCCGAGCTGCAGAGGGCAGTGTGAGACCACACGAGCCGTGGCCGCGGGGCAGGGCCCGGAGGCAGCGCCGGAAGCTGGGCCTGGGCTCGCGCTCAGCGCCCYTTGGCTTCACCTGAAAGGAATTCTCTGCAGGAGGGTTCTCGAGCCTTTGCCCGCCTGCCCGCTTTGGAGGCCGCCGCTGCTGCTGATGAGGCGGTGCCTCTTTGGGGAGGAGGCGACTTGTGCAGGTTCTGGCAGTGCTAGTGTGACTTGCGCAGCGGCCGGGGGCGGCAGCGGCTGGGCAGTGCCCACAGTGGCAGTGGGCAGGAGGTGCCTGTGGTGGCAGTGAGCAGGCAGTGCCCGCAGCAGCTGCTCCCCCGCGCCCCAGCCCGGCCTCCCCTGCCAGGGCAGGGATGCGGGCTCTGCTGCGGCTACACAGCCCCAACGCTCCCGCTCACTGGCAAAGTCATTAGTGAGGGAGCATCCCCTGAGCGAACGAGCTGGGGAAAGAAACTGATCCTCTCTGCCTGTGAAATGCAGCTCTGTAAAGCTGCTCGCCCCTCTGCTCCCTTGCTTCCTTAATCGGAGCAGCAGCAAAGCTGCYGCCAGCCACCGTCCTCCCGGGATCCAGTCCCACAAACTGCATTTCTGTGATTCCTCTTCTGTGCAGTGGAGATCACTCATGCAGAGCTTGCCCCATGAGCACATCCTTGCGCTTTTTGTTCGTGTTGATATCCTCTTAGCTTTCCCGGGAACACTTGGTGCTTGTGCCGTTGCCAAACTCTTCAGAGCGCGTGCAGTGCAGTCTCCTGGACTCCCCRCGCTCCTTCTCCGCACTGAGGATGYGTGAGGGGTGAGCCTGCCTGCAGGCCACAGCTCCGCGTAGCGGCCGCTCCGCCGGGAGCACGCGGGGGTCTTACCCGTGTGCTGGAGGCCTTGGTCCCTGCCTGCGCCCGCGGAGCTGCCCGGGCGACAGCGGTGAGCGACGCTTTCCCTGGCCGCGGGCAGCATCATGGGGCCGGCTGACCGGCTTGGAAAGGAGACTTGCTTTATCTCATAGAGAGGGGCACTGGAGGAGGCCRTGCTCAGCTAGCCCCTATGGGGAAAGTTGATTAGGCCGAGTGGCCCTTTCCTTCCCTGCAATGCCCTCGGTTCCTAACTAAGAATTCACTTTGCAAAAAGACAACAAAATAGCAGCCCTGCTTCCAAGCAGCTGTTAACGCTTTCCTTGCAGATGATGGAGCTGTGGTGGAGCCTCGTGCTGCGTCCCAGCCGCCAGGCCGGCTCGGCGAGGCGGGAGGAGAGCTCCAGCCTGGGGCTGCAGAGCACGTGTCCCAGGCGGGCTCTTTGCAACAGAGCAGGGGTCCAAGAATCCACTTAAGGCAAAGGAATGCTGCCATGTTAAACCCTTGGCCGGCAGTCTCTGTCCGTTGCCAGCATCAACAATTGCTTTTCCCRTGAAAAAGGACATTTTCTGCTCTGGCAACATGAGTGTTTTCTCTCAGAACGAAAAAGCTGCCCTAGGGTTTGCAGAGGCAAGCGCCTGCTTGGAGCTGGAGGCAGCCGTGTTGGTGCCTGGTGTGGCTTGGCTGTGCGTCGTGCCCTGCTCCGCGCCCCTTCCGTCCTTCCTTCCTTCCGTYCTTCCKTCCKTCCTTCCGTCCTTCGGTGCCTTGTCGGGTGCAGGTGGCGGCGGTGCCTGCGTCGCTGCTGAGAGCTGCTCGCGTGCGGCTCACCCGCTGCTCCAGGGTGCCCTGGTACAAACGAGCAGTGCCCACAGCRAGGGCTTCACCTTGTACCCTCGTAACGTGGCAGCGGGTAAGGGGAAGGGAGGCAGGGCAACTTGCAGTGCAAATGACGTAGGTTGGTTGGTAGTTTTTTAAAACTTTAATAAAAGGTAGAAAGAATCTTGTTTCCTTGCATTAGGACCTTGTAGATAATTCTCTGTGTAGAGAATTACATAGTTAGTGTCTGTGCTTCCAAGAAGAATCTGTGAAGACTTCAATATTGAGCCAAGTTATGCAGGACTGCCTGCATCAGTAACACTGTTTTGCCTTCGTCTTCACTGTTTTGGGATATTTTCCATCAAACTTAGTAGTTAGAGGTTGACTGTTCTTGAGAATAGTCCTACCTTCACGTAAACAAGCATCTTGCTCTCCAGCTTTCACTGCTGTTCTGTAACAAAAGGAAGTAATGAAAAAAACCGAAAACAATCTTACAAGTTTCATTTATTCAGGAACTACATGTGACTTCAGCGTGCAAGTCAGGCTTCTCAGATCTTTAATGAAGGAACAGTTTGTAAGTGCTGCGTTGGYGGAGGTATCTGTCTGTTCTCTGGAGAATAACCCATGTGCTAACTCTAAGCTCTTTGGGGGACAGGCAGACGTATGTTTTTCAGGCAGCTTATTCATGATAAAGAATTAATTCAGCTCCTCTTCCAGGAGCTTCTGCAGACTCCTCCCTTTCTTGGTTTACTAAACGGGATGCTGCGTGATGGGGCAGGCTGATGATAAGAAGTTGCACGGAGTTGCTCCAGAGACCTCTAACGCCTGTTGAATGCACTGTGCACTCCAGTGATTAATTTAGCAACCAAAAGGTATTTTTGAACCCAGTAAAGAGCGGCACGTTCTGCTCGCACAGACTTGCCTCTGCAGGGCTCCTCGGAGCAGTCTGCCGGCTCTCGGCCGCCCCTCGTTGCTCTGCCCGTGACGCGTGCGGCTCGGCAGCAACAGTAGCCCAGCAGTTTCAGACTGCTGGCCCCGTGTCCTCCCTGCCGGCCAGCAGAACCAACTTGGTCTGTATTTAGCATCCAAACTTAAATCCATCCGGCACCTGGGAAAAGGTCATCTCTGTCATTATCAGAGCTGGTGAATCGATCTTCTTTTTCAGTCAATCATTTGATTTAGTGATCTCTTCCTGTTCCCTAACCAGTTGTGACACCTGTGAATGTATTCATTATTTGCAAGTGTTTGCCAAACGATTTAAGGGGATGCCTCCGGAGCTGCGTGTGGAATATCCYCTCTGCCTAGTGGCTTTTAGTGGCTCATGTTTGGATGTGGTTGCCCAGCTCACGCGGTATTTATTCTGCACCYTGATGGGCTGACAGAACTATTTTAACCAGAGAACAACGAATAGCAGGTCTGCAGCCAACAGAACTGACCACTGTCTATCCTTATGTGAAGAGCAGCTATTCCTCRGTCATCAGGTGTCTTTAGGCTTTCTTGGTACCGCTCTTCTCATCCTACTGCTCTTCTGAGGGTGAAGAAAGTGGAGGGGAGGGAACTGGGGCTGTTGCTGATAGGAAAGGTGAGTCCAGCGCAGAAAACATCCCAGCTTCCTGCCTGGCTGCTACACAGTACTTTGAATGAGCACTCAGCAGTGACTGCTGAGCAGAGGTTACACAATTATTGCTGCAGCTAAGAATGAAAATACCCTTGATGGTGCATTTTTGTGCTGTTGTTTGGGGAGATTATCAAAGAGGCCGGACTGCTTTCTTCTCTGGCCACAGCGCAGTTTGTTTTGGCAGAGTCCTGAAGAGCCTCTCTTAGTATTGACTCCAGCATTGATTGAAGCGAGCTGCGGCTCCGTCCACTGCCTCTCTCAGCATTTTATTCTTCATTAATGTTTTGATTGAATGTTGAAAGCAGAAATGAGGAGCAGGGGCCTAAAGCGGAGCGTGCTCCCCATGGTTGCAGGACATTCGTGGCTGTTGAGCTGCACATTTTCTGTGTACCGAGGGGCAAGGGGCTCCCCCGCGCATGGAGAAACGAAGAGCTCCCTCCAGGCTGCCCCGTGCGACCTGCTGCTGGTCGGGACCCTTTCTGGAGGACCCTCAGGGACCTGATCCCTGTTCTATCCATGGTAACAGATGCAGTGGCATTTTGCAGGAGCAGCCACATAAGAAGGTCTCAAACAAGGTGTATACTGCGGGCAAACCTACTGCTAGATTCTGACTGCTGGACACGTGCATAGAAGGCTCTGTTCTTTCATTTATATGATTACCAATCAACTGGCTTTGCCATGACCTGGAGATACAGCTGTTCAAAAAGAAGAAGTAGAAATATTTTGCACRAATTAAATGGGAAAAGTAGCATATGGAATCTAGTATAAGAGCACGTGGGGGAAAGACATCCTGCAAAGTGCTGTGTGTGCATACACACCACGCATGAGGACTGCAAGGCAGCATTGGTCTGATGGTCTGGACGCATCCTCGGCTAGTGATGGATAATGCAACAGAGAGCAGTTGGAGTGAAGGAAAGTGTGTCCCGTTGTTCTGGCCTCCTTTTGAAGGGCTTTCAGAGCGAGCTGGGGCTGCAGAGCCGCTCCCTGCAGCTGCATGCSTTAGTTTTTAGGCTTTGGAGCTGCCGTGCGCACAGGGCAGCTCGGCTCGGGCCCTGCACAGGGCCAGGATGGCGTTGAAACCATCCACGTGCTGACCCCGGCCCTGGGTGCTGGCCTCGGCCCTGCRTTGGTGCCACCTGAGCCTCGTGTGGCCCGTCCCACGCAGGCACCRGGGAAGCTGCAGCCGTGACCGCAGTGGGACGGGGCTGCTGAGGAGCAGCGGGGAGCGGAGCCAGGCCTGCCTGCAGCCTACGGCCTCTCCCTGTGCTTGCTGTGGGTTTTGTTAGCTGTGGGTGCAGGACTGTAGTGCAGTCCTGGGTGCTGCGCGGTTGTAGCTGTGCAGTGCAACGACTGGGTGCAATGACTGGGTGCTGTGCAGGTTGTAGCTGCGCCTGGAGACTGCGGGAGCTGCAGTGTGCGCTGCATCTTCACGGTGTAGAACAGAAATAAAACAGAGCTGTGGACTCTCTGGGCCTGGAGGGCTCTGCATGTTTTGGTTATTATTTGAAAAGGTGAAGCAGACCCCGAGACCTCCAGCTCGTGTGATCTGGGGTGTTGTCCATCTGCTGCTTCCCTTCAGGCCTCATACTAAGCAGGTAATGCTGCGAAAAGGGAAAGAGGAGACCTGACTCTTACTCAGGATACCCAGGGCAAGTCTTGAGCAGCTCAAAATACTTAAGGACTCCATTTGATTTATAGAAGCATAGAAGAAAAAACAGCAAGGGCCAACAATCTGTGGTAGTGTTTTACTTGGGGAAGACAGAGGCTGTCCTGAGTGTCAGAGAAGCGCAGGTCGGAGGGCTGGCAGCCTGGAGAGGGGTAGGAAAAGCTTTCTGTGTGTCTGCATCTCAACGGGCTTTCCAGAAGAGCCACAGATACTTGGCTGGTGATTTCCCAGCCGTTCAGTGGAAGCCCTGTAAGGCATCGCTTGTAGGTGTCACCTCGTGTGGGAAAGGAAAGAAATCCTCCTTTGCAAGGGGGCCCTGGAATTTCCCTGTAACTGTTTAGCTTGGGTTTACTGATGGGAAACTTGGCGAGAGGCTGTTTGTGGAGGGTAACCCCGAGCTCCTGCTCGGGAGCCCCCGAGCTCCTCGCCACGTGTCTGGCGGGCTCCTGGACCCTGTCGACACAGATTGTGTCTGTGCTGGGGGCTGCGGAGCGGAGCTGCCCCTCGTTGGGCTCCCGGACCCCCTTGGCAGATCCTGTGTCTGTGCTGGGGGGTGCAGAGTAGGGCTGCCCCTCACCAGGGCTCGCGGGCACCACAGCAGAGCAGTGGTGCAAAAGGACAAGGGCTTGGAATYGGGTTCACTCTGCTGGGAGTAATGGGAGGAGGGAGAGGAAAGCCGAGCAGCATTCCTCAGCCAGCACATTGGAATGATAAATTGCATTAAGGCTCTGAAAAGAACAACAGCTGCGCTCCATGAAAAGCCAAATTTATCTATATTTCTGCAGCTGATCAGTCAAAATCATCACTGAGACCTCTAGTTTGTAATCACTTTTTTTTTTTCCCAGAAAATCAAAGTACAGAGAGGAGAAGTAGGAATTCCTGTATATAGAGCCATCTACTTTTATTTTGCCAAATTTCTGTAACCGGTAAACCTTCATGTAACATGTCCCTATTGCTGGTAACGGTGAGGATTTTCAGTGGAGCCTGGTTGTAAGTAAACATCCTTTTCCCCAGGAATTTGCACCAGGGCCTCCTCTAAATAAGCAAGGGCCGCTGCCGGGTGGACGTCCAGCCTCTGCACTCCCTTGTGGGCCTGTCTCGACACAAGTGCTGCCAGGGTGCCCGGCCTTCTCCTTAGCAGGTAGCTCTGCTGCATGGACAGGAGACGCTCACGAGGCAGCCCGGACTTCGTTACAGCAGCATCTGTACGCCCATGGCATTGCCAGACGTAGCAGGAATTGCTATCTGCATTTAACAGCAGGGTGCAGTTAATGGACTTTTCCAAGGTGTGTTTGAGTGAGCGCTATGAGGATTTGAACCCAGCCTATTAGTGGGTTCCTCTCCAAGCTTGCTTTTTTTTCTCCTTTCCAAACCAGCAGACCCTTCAGTAGCCCCTCTCTCCAACCGTATCTGACCTGATGCTTTGCGGCTTGTGCCTGCGCCGGGGCGTCTGGTGCCTGCGAAGAGCATTTTGGCGCTGCTGGCTGCACGTGCATGCGCTGCCGGCCCACAGGTGCAGGGAGCCGGGCTCGCGGACAGCTGGAGGGGCCCTTTCTGGAGCGCTGCTCTGGCTGCACGCTGGGCTGGCCGGGCYGTGCAAGGGCGGCCACGGAGGGCAGCGGAGCCCTGCTCGCGCTGCCGGCCCGCACGGGGCTGCTCCCGACGCAGTGCGAGCACGCGTCCCGTCCCTCCCGCGGGGCCTGGCCCTTCCCGGGGCTCCTCCGGCCCCGCTGTGTCCCCCGTCCCTCCTGCGGGGCCTGGCCCTTCCCGGGGCTCCTCCGGCCCCGCTGTGTCCCCCGTCCCGCCGCGCACTCAGCCCCGCGCGGCAGTGGGAGCCGGTGGTTGGGGCCACTCCTCGGCAGAGCAAGGCACAGCACCCGACCAATTCACCGTTTCCAATGCGCGCTAATTCCCGTCGTTCTGTGGAGATTATTCTACCTTGAACGAGGATGTACTTGTTTCTTGTTGTGATGGCACTAGGTATACCTTGATGAGGAGCATGTGTCTGTGTATGTGTGAATTTTCCTGTGGTTGCCTTATAACATTAGCCTCCCCAGAAGCTTCCCAGGCTTGTGTATGGTTACACGGAGTGAAAAACCTGGAGTATCGGGAGAGCATTTTCCTTCACTCCGGTGTTTTTCCACAAAGTACAGCTGTGCATCGCCCCTAGATGCCGTGTCCTTGCCGGATTTGCTCTAGCTGCTCTTCAGGCAGCGCTGCTTTCTCTGCCTGTGCTTGCATCCAAGCTTTCAGCTCCGGTGCCGTTCCGGCGCTGGGACTTTGTGCCGAGGCTTTTGGCTAATGCTGCATTCGGTTGGACTGTGTTTACTTTATGTGATCAAAGGGAGGAAGTGCTTGTTCTCTGCAGGGTAACTAAGTTAGAAGCCTATTTTGATTTGTCTGTGTTCATGGGTGATTCARTCTCGAGGGCAGATTGTAATCTAGGCAGAGTGTGTGACTCCATAAACTTCACTGAAGTTGTTCTGACTTATAGCAGCCAAAAATCTTTTTTTTATTTTGTGTATTAATTTTCCACCACAATTTGAGTGATTGGGCATTATTTGCAGGAATGAATATTCATGGAGGACCAAATGTATGCTGTGTATGTTCATTTGCATTATTTGAGAAGTATGCGTGGTGGTTTGATTGTGCAAGTCTTGTAATCATATCTTGTGATGGTCACTAGATAGCATTATGTTTAAAAAAAAAAAAAAAAAAAAAAAAAGTCTTGCAAGTCAAATTGGTTGTTTTTTCCCCAGCAAGCTGACATGTCATCTTCAATGAAAAATGCCTTTCATCACAGCAGCGGCGAAAAATCGGGAACCCCAACCAAAAATCATTCAGCATGTGGGTTGTTACTTTTTCTCAGAAACTTGAAAAGGAAGAAAAGCCACAAGGGTGCGGGAGCCTCGGAGCTGCGAGGACCTTCCTGTGGCATTCCCGGGAGCCCATGGTGCCCGGAGCCGGCATTCCCGGGAGCTCGTGTGCCYGGAGCCGGCATTCCCGGGAGCCCGCGTGCCCAGAGCCGGCATTCCTGGGAGCCTGTGGCTGTGTCCTGCCCGGGCCACTTGGCACAGCGCCCGTGGGAGCTGCACCTGGGGGCCGCACGGAGCAGGGCCGTCCCACAGCGCTGCTCGCCCCGGGCTCTCCCATGGCCACCTCTGGCTGCTGTCCCGCTACAATGGGTTTGCCCCTGTGCTCCCACAGCCCGGGGGCAGCCCTGAGCAGCCTGGCTTTGCCAGGTGTTGTATTTGTTTTGTTTTACTTGGTGTATTTTATACATCAGAACCAGAATCCTGTTTGCTTTAGGTTCCCAAACTTACAGTTACTTGTGCCTGACCTTGCTCTTTGGAGCGTGTGTTCTTTGTTCTGCCCACCTCAGGTGTTAATGCCTGTGTTTATGTAAATCCATAAATACCTGCTGTGTTTTCACTTTTACCGCAGAGCTGCARGCTTCAGGATATTTGAACTTGGAATCTTTAGTTCTTCACGTTCTTCACATCTTTTGTTGGCGAGTAAGTTCTTCTGTTTATAGTTTTTGTTTGTTTGTTTTTATGTTTCCRCGCTTGGGATAATTGTTATTTCTCTGACAGAAGCATTCACATTTGCAGCGACCAAAAGAAAATGCTGGTGTATATATATAGATATATGAGTATAGATATAGGTACCAAACTTCTATCCATTGCTTCGTTACCTCCCCGCTCAGGAAGGCTGGAGGAGAAGTGCTGGGAGCTGCTCGGCCCTCCCTGGGGAGCCGGTCGCTGGCAGAGGAGTGGAGCGGCCCGCGGAGGATGCACGGGGAGGTCGGCTGCACCGCGTGAGGGGCCCCGCGCTCACCCCGGACTGCTGCTGGTCAGGCGCCTTGCAGAGCTGGCGGGCTTGGCCCCAGGTCCGTGGCAATCCGTTAGCCCCATGCACCAAGCCCGGCAAAAGCCTCAGCTGTCCAGGGACAAAGGGAAAGCCAAGAGAAGTCACCAGTGGACTTTACCGCAAGTTTCATGGATTCACTGTTGCGGATCTGTGAGCACGCAGAGCCAAGGAAGCAGGAAGGTTGGTGCTGGATCTTGGTGAATCCCAGCCAGTCTGTGGCACCATTCCCTATGTCATAGCTTTGGGTTTGCTCGGCCTAGGAGAGCTTTAACAAGGGTGAGTTTCCCCTGAAACTCTCTCCCACCGAGCTGTGTCCATCYCTGCTCACCGGCATCTCTGCTGTGCTCCTACCCCCTGTCCAGCACAGTATTTGTGCACATCTGCTGAAGAGTGAGGGACCCTTCCTGAAAAAAAAAAAAAAAAAACCCAGATGTGTGGTTTAAAGATCTGGAGCGTTAGTGTCACAGCTCACTTGAGCCAAATTCTGTCTGGAACCCCTTTTCCATTCATTTAGCTTGATAAAAATTTCCTTAAGCCACTGCAAAAGGTAGCAAAATTAAAAGATCCGTCTCCCTACGCTCCTACTTCACTGACTGGAGAGGTCAGTTCTGGTGGCCTAGGTTAGTTTTATACTTGGTGTTAAGGTGCTTAGTTATTGACCCAGGGATTGGGCGGCGTGTGGTGTAATCGCGTGTGGGGTCGACTGCCGCTGGAGTAAGTGGCTGATGCCGAACCCTTGCAGACAGCTCTTCATTGCTGGTCGGGGAAACAGCCACCTTCCAAACCTGGGGCAATATTGTCTTGAGTTATTCACTTGCTGCGAGAAAGTGAATCCCTAGCCTGCGTAGTCATAGCCGTTGAACGTGTGCTTCTCAGGGAGGATTTGAGGTCCAGGAAAAGAGGCTTTTTCCTTTTCTTCAAAGCTGGGTCTCCACAGTGGAGCTGCGGGTGTTGCGGGGCTGCTGCCTGCTCCGCCTCTGCTGCTCCTCCTCCTTGGAGGTCTTGTTGCTGCCCAGGCCGAGCCTGGCTGGCTTGAGTGGCATCAAGATTTCACCCGCCTTGTCTTCAGGGAAAACACAGTTCTGTCAAGCTCGCGTTCCCTGTGCAAATTCCAGCCTGGGCTCTTACGGAGTTACCTCGCTTGTGGTTCACAGGGACTTCTGGGGATCTCTGCTCTGGCAAGTGCTTCAGACAGCAGCCCGGCAGTACTACCCTGTGTTACGGGCACCCTCCTGATCTGTTTGGTTTCCTTGATTTCAAACTTTTGATCCGTAATATTCCATTAATGAACGTGCCCCACAGTGACATGGCTGCTCACGGCTGTGCTGGTGAAGGAGGCGCGTGCGTCCTGCAGCTCCAGGGCGCTCAGCAGAGCGAGTGAGTGGGTTCCTGTGAAGGCCGAGCTGAATGTCCGCGTGCTGGGTCGCTGGGCGCATTGCAGCACTGCCTACGTGCACACGCACCGTGCTCGCTCACATACCTGCTCCGGTGAGTCTGCTCGCCACGCAGCTCTGCCAGTCCTCCTGTTTCCAATTTGGAGTTAGCCTCCATAAAGATGAAGCAATAACCTGATTTCAAGTAGTATAAACTGTAGAAAATTAAATCTTTGGCGAGGACTTTGTATACTGATATCCGGGCTTGTTATCTCACGTAGAAGGTAAGGGGAAATGAAATGAGGAAACATATTTATTTGAAAGGAGATCTGCCCTTATGCCAACCCCATACCCCCCACTAACATTTAACAACTGCTTTCCAGGCCAGGAGTGTCTAATGGTACTGCAACCTGCTTGGCCTTGAGGAAGGAAATGTGGGAGAGGGCTGGGGGCAGCACGCTTTGATTTTGCTAACCTGGAAGAGCTGGATTCRAGAGCCCACGTTCAGTGTTGCTTGTGGTAAAGTGCAGCTTGTGCTGCACGCTCGGTCTGTGCCACTGGCTGTCAGATCTCTGGTAAAGGCTGTGTCAAGATGCCGGGTCTGACAAGTGCAAATCACAATAGTTGGCTTTATCTCTTTTGTTTTTCCTCATGCACTCGTAGAAGCTGCCGGTTTCTGCAAGCACTTCTGTACGTTTGTGATGCAGATTTCTGGGTTCTCTGAAGGGTTTCACAGGCGCCGAGTCTGTCCCTGCAGGGAATTCCACCTTTCAACTCTCTCCACAGTGTGTACAGCTTTTATCTGATCTGGGTTGTTTTATTAATTAACATCTTTATATAGGGTATCACAGCTGAGCAGACACCTGTGCGTTTACAGGGACCTGCTCTCAGCATGGAAGAAGCCTAGATGTGGTAGAGTAATAATAGGGGAATAAAAATATTTGCAAACGGAGATGAACCCTGGGAAGTGACAGATACGATGAAGGCTAGTGGGTCGATAGGAACTGTGTGGTAAATTATTTACTGTRAGACTTCTGGCATGTGAATGAGAACTGATGCCTGTAGACGCCCCGTGACAACGCTGTGCAGCGTGCCTAGTTTCCTTTAAACCTGACCTGTTGCAACAGGTTGAATTTGACATTCTGGTGGCTGAGGAGGAAGCATGAGACTGATGGAATAGTTTTTGCTTGTGAAAAAAACCTGTTTGTATTTGAAGTACACTTGAGGTGAAGTATCCTGAATAAGCGAGGATTATTTAGAGGCGGAATCTCTGGGGATTTTATTAAACAAACAAGCAAGAAGCTTTGTCATTCCAAGCTGGCAAAGATGCCTAGCTGAGCCAGTAAAACAGACATCAAAGGTATACATATGGGTTACATTTTAATATTYTTTGTTTTTTGTATATATGTTATTATAAAGAACTGTTACTAATTTTAAACTGGATTGGTAAAAAATATATATATTTTTTTCTCTTTTGTCTTTTCTTCTATATTGCTAAATGATGTAAATCACTAATGTCAATTTTCTGCTGATTTATGCCAGCTGAGGATCTGGCCATGACAGCTGTTTGCCCTCCGTATAATCCCCCCAAATAGGGAAGGGAAGAGAGGAGGCAGGAATGGTGTCATCTGGATACGTGAATATTTTGGCTGACATACAACCTTGGAATAGGCTCTGATACAAAGATGGAACTACAGGGATTATTGCAGAAACTCTCGAGATAATCCTATAAATAGCAGAGGAATTCTGGCCAGAAGTTGTCTGTTGAAACCATTTTGGAGTAAGATGGCTGTGGGGAAGAGAAGTGAGCGCAGCGAGCGAAGGTGGATCCGTGCTGGCATCAGTCCGCGGAACTGCGTTCGCTGCGGAGGCTCCGGCCTCGTGCGAGGCCCATGCTGGTCCCGGCCTCGTGCGTGATGCCCGTGCTGGTCCCAGGGACAGCGGCGAGCTCGTGTGGCTCCTCGGGAACAGTGACARCCTCTGGCTGGTATCCCCACGCTGTGAACGGCCACGTTCGGGCGGCGAAGGCGACGGCGCTTTGGAGCTGCCACGCGTTCCCGGCGCCTCGGGTGAAACTCTGCTGAGTCTTCTGCCTTTTAGTCCCGTGTCTCTGTTGCTGTTGACCTTAAAGGAGCTGTGAGGTGGATCGCTTGAGCCTCGCTAATGGCTTTGGGAGCAGAGCCACTGCACTAGGTAATGTTGTTGGCATTAGTCACCGCTGAAGCGATGGTAGCTTGTGGAGCACCTCCTCATCCCCGTGCACCTCGGCTGWGGTGTTTGGTAGGGGATTGTGTGCGTGCTCGTATACAGACGTTCCAGTGTTTCTTTAGTTTGGTCTTGCTATTAACCTTGCTAGTACAGTTTTGAGAAAAGGGATAGGTAGGGAGCATGATATTATGGAGCAGGATGAGGCCAGGGGGCTGCGTGACAGGAAGGGTCAGTCCTATTGCCCATCTGTGTTTGTTTATGGTGGTGTTGGCAGCATCTGATTGCCGGTGGGTTTCCCCTTTTCCTCATCCTGGAGGGAGTTACTGCTCCGGCTTTAGCTCTGGAGTTACTGCTCCAGCKTTAGCTCTGGAGTTACTGCTCCGGCTTTAGCTGTGTAGGAGGTGGGCTCAGCAGGTCTGCTCAGCTTTCTTGGACTCTCCCTCATGTAAAGGGAAAAAGCATTAGCAAAGAACCAGCAGACAAGTGAATCATCCCGTCCAAGGACAAGCTGCCAGAATATGAAGCATGCGAGAGAAGCCCTATCTCAGCCTCACTGCAGTGAGGTTCTGTGGCAATYGTGGCTTAGGGGTCTGAAAACACTAGCAAGTCTGACACACCTGGAGTGCAAAACTTACTGGTGTCCTAAAATGGTCTGACCTCTCGTTAGGATCACGTTTAGGCCCTCTTCAAACACAGGATAATGTTTGCCATAGAAGATCTGGCTTTAAACCAGAGCAAAAATGCTATCAGAACGTAGAGTGRGTTTTTAAATAAGAAATGACCATGTTTTCATGTCACTGCCGTGTGGCTTTACGTTTCAATAGGGAGGTGCGGCTAAAAGGAAGAAGCTGTTCGGATGCCAGCGGTGTGCACAGGCACACGGTGCTCCTCAGAGCTGCTGCGTGACCCAGCGCCGCTGCCCTTCTTAGGCACAGCCATGTGTGCGAGCGCCCGGCGCCGCGCTGCTCTCCCGCAGCCCCCCGGAGCTGGCGCCGGGAGTGCTGCCCACGCAGCCGTGTCCCGCGGTGCCCTGGCATGGAGCGCCCTGGGTGCCTGTGTGGGAACTGCAGGCCCTGTGAGCGGGAAAAACGAGCAGAGCGAGGGGCTTAAATGAAAGGTTATAGATAAAAAAAATGCAAACTCTTATGTTGTTAGGGTTCATAGAATGAAATTTTGCTTACARTTCAGATTTCAGATTCTTCATCTCCCTCCCTTTTTTTTTTTCCCTCTGAAACTCTTCAAAACACCCTGACTCTCTCTCCTTCTTTTTCCCATGTTGTATCCCACGTGGAACTTCTGCTTCTCTTCTGGGCAAAACCTGACTTGRTGTTTGAGGCACAGGGTATTGCAAGCAATGAATAGTAGCAATGCTGGTATTTTGTTCCTAAGGCAGAAGGTAAATCTCACCCACTCATAAGCAGTGGTATTATTTGCCAAAGCAARATTTTAATCACGGAGGTCTTGGAACAGCGGGGTCACAAGTGATTAGTTTCAGGGAGGCAATGCAACCAATATTTATCACTTCTGAATGATAGCGAGGTCATTCCCCCTAGGCTTTATCCTGAAGGTGAGCTCTTAACAGCTGTAGCGCCATGGTGCCAGGTGCTCTTTGGATCTATAGCTATCGATTACCCTTCATGCAGAAAATTGTCATTACAAGTGCAGGAAAATGGTGTGGGGGGTTCCACAGCCCCTGGAGCTGCTGCAGTGCCCGGCCCGAGGGCTCCAGCACGCCCAGACACAGGTGGGAGGGGAAGTGTTGGGCTCTGGGGAGGCACCTGGGGAGGGTTCTGCGTCCCAGCATTGTCCTTGGGTGCACAGCTTCTACCTGACTCATTTATTGGCTCTCGCTCGCTAACCCAGGCTTGGGTGGTTGCGTTGAGGCTCTTGAGCCAGTGCCTGGGCGACCTGCAGCTCTATGTGGCCCTGCCTAGTTCTTTAAGTGGAAAGTCACTCAGGCTTTGGAAGCCGCGGACCGAGTGGGGATCAAGTTTGTAACTGCTGCCTGTGTTCCAGCCTGTCCTGTAGCCCGGACTGATGCTGGGATTTACCAAAAGCAAAGAATAAGCGTTCACGGCAGCCTAAATAGTATTTTCTTTTTTGCATTGTTATAATCAAATGCTCACCTCTAGATTCAAAGATCTAGTAATGACTAACGGGCTATGGTCTCCTGGATTAGCAGCAGTCCGTTCAGTAGCTCTTGGAGCAGTGATTACCATCCTTTTTGAGGGGGGGTATCAATTTAAAGGTCAAGTGCTTTCATAAAATAGGTGATTATCCAGTATTTCATATGTTGAACAAAAGCTTAGCAGGGTTCATTGTGTGTCGGGTTCTTTTGTATATAGCATRTACGCAGAGAAATGGATCACTTAATATACTCATATCACTGTCTGTCTTCAGGGAAGGTATGTGGCTATGAATAGAAGCTGTCAAATGGGTACTTTGCTTTGTGATATTTAATCAATTACTGTAAGGTTGCAGGTTGTAAGTTGACATTTTTTTTTTTTTTAAAAAAGACAGGTAAAATTGAAGATACATTTTTGCCAGCAGCCAGGGTTTGGGTTATAAATCCRTTATTTTACTGAGACCGGGTTGTGTAACAAAGACGAAAAGATGGAGAAATGAACAAACAAGAAGGGGCCACACTGATTCCTTTCTTCTTTTCTTTCAATTTTTGTACTGCTCTTTTACTACCTGGAAAAAAAATCTGGTTCTCAGACATGTCCAAAATTGGCTAGGGCTAAATTTAGAACTAATCCGAGGAAGTGAGTTTGGGGCTGGTTTTATCCACTCTTAAAGAATGAGCCGACTTTTATCAGTAAAGTTGGGTCCATATAACTGCGGCTAGTGAAATATGTTAAATATGTTCTACATTTCTAACAAATATTTCAGTTTTATTTTTTAAAACTCGTTCTTTTTCTCTCTTGTGAGCTAGCTTTCTTGCAGCGGAGGAAATTTCTATCTGCAGATGTGATTTACTAGAGTGGTTTGCATGCGTTTGTGGGTTTTGGGGGGGTCACATCCTTATTTCTGAGGGYATGTCTGCCATTTGCCAAGTAATTCCTGTGTGTCTAATGTGGAGGATTTAAAGGATGCTCCCGCRCTGTGGGTTCCTGCTCCTCATGGGTGATGTTCTGCTTGTCCCTTCAGCTGCCTGGCATTGCTGCCTCTSCCTTTGAGGGCAGGAACTTGTAAAACGGGGCGGCGGTAAATGAAGCACCACAACTAAGCCAYGGGTGATGGGTCACGAGCAGCCCTGTTGCTCTATGCACAGAACGCTCGGTGTGTGAGATAAGGGCTTCTGTGTCAAGTGCAGCTGCTGCTTGGACTTTTGTACAAACAGAGAAAACAACATTGGAAAATAAGTGCCTGAGTGAGCAAACGTTAGGAAGACTCTTTTCAAGTGTTGTTTGGCTAAATKAAGTGGTTCTTGATTTTTACTTTTATTTTTTTTTAAGCAGAGTGATTCTCAGAAGTATAACTGCAAATCTGAAATGTCCTTTGACTGTTTTAAAGGGTATTTGGGAAATGCTTGGGGCTTCTGAAGTGGCCTGGGAGTTGCGGCACTGCTCGCATTTGTCTGCGRAATTGAAGAGCAGGGAGAGAGGTTGTTGGTTTTATAGCATCACAGACAAATATGAAAAAAGGAGAACCCTGAGTTTTCATTAGTGTTGTATATTAGTCCCACTGTGCAGACTGAAGCTTTTCTTAAATTATGAGAGGTGCGTATCAACACAATTAAGATATTTCATTTGATGTGCGCTGCCAAAAAGGTGTGTTTGGCTCTCATTCCCCGCAGACCTTTATTACGTGGTGCCCAGGTGAACATCCCAGGYTTAAACAATAGCATTAGTTATTCTTGAGCTTCATTGCCTTTTTTTTTCTGTTTTTCAAAGGCTTTTCCTTTCAGCTGCACACATGGTAAATCTTCAACTCCAAGTGTCCTTCTGTGGTGACCAACTAAAATATTAGCAAAATAAATGTTTTATGGGAAAACGTTGGCAGGAGCCCCAGCAGAAACAGGTGGTATTGRGTTATTTCAATATAATGTAATGATGCAGCCAGGTTTCCATCTGGACAGCATGTGGTTGTGTCTACTTGGAGAGTATCAAAGAGTGTGAGTATGCACCAGGGATGCTGGTGCTGCACCAATGTGCAGCTCGATGGCTACTTTACAAAATAATAGTCTGAGTTCTAGGTCCTCTGGGTTAAATACTTTTACTGTCAGAATCTGAATTTCTTCATAAAATATTAAAGATGAAGGAAACCTCTGACATGCAATACCGAGCCGTGTAATTATAAGGCAGTTCCTGGAAGCCAAGTATTGTTCACATTATAGCTAGGCGTTTATTATAAAAGAGTTCATTACCCTTGGAAGCTGAGGCATATTTCAAAGAGAGTGCCCTGGAACGGAGCCTCTTTCAGCAAGTGTTACTGTACGAGGTAAAAAAGCCCCAAGCAAGCGGATCAGCAGCTAGGTAGGGAATGGGAGAGGAGTTAGTGGTACCTGAATGCTGAATTTTACATCCGCATGGGGTGAATGGCTTCCTCGTCAGTGGCTTCAGTGCAGTCATGCTGTTTTGCACCAGATCAAGCATTTTTAGCCTAACATCAGGGATATTTTGGCCAACAGATGCTCCACAAATCACACAGTGCACTTGGTGATAAAATGCCAGAGGCTGTCTCCAGATCTGTGGGTTTTCTATGAAGGGGAGAAAACAGAATAACTGTGTGTACATGGGGCTCGCAAAGCCTGACCTGTGGGTGGGATTTGGCCTGTTGTGTTTAGGGGAAGATCCCTAAGATATCTCTGTAAAATGTCTTTCTGGGAGTGTTGGAGGGCAAGCGGTGAAAGGAAGAGCAGGGAAAGAGGAGGAAGCTCTGACTCTTAGTGTCGTGGGCAGGAGCAGGGCTGCCCAGGAGCTGTTCCCATGCGTGGGGCAGTGGTCCAGCCCCGTCCCATGAGAAGCAGGGCTGCTGCTGATGCACAGGGCCYGATTCCGCCCTGCCTTGGGTTTTTGGGCTGTTTACCCCTGTCTCACAGTATCACTCAGCTTGGTAGCATTTGACACCCAGTGCTGTGTCATTTGCTCTGCACAAGTGTCAATCATGAGCAGGGGCTGAGGAGAAYTAAGAGCAGGCCTTAAGCTGCCGTGAGCCGTGTGGCTGAGCTGGCTGCGCCGCACACAGCGGGGCCTGTGGGCTGAAGGAGCGCCTGAGGCTTGGGGCTGCCGTGCCAGGAGCCACAGGCACCTGAAGGCTGAGGCCTTTTTCCASGTGAAATCTTTTCAACAGGTTGAAAGGGCTTGATGGATTACTCATGTCCTCCAAATTCAGAGTGTTGCTACTACTGCAGCCATGCAGCTGTGCAGCCTTTTGCCTTTTTCTCTGAAAACAAAACCCAGAAATAAGGCTAGCTTGTTCTTCCCAAGGCTTGAACTGCCCAGGTAGCAGAGGGTTTATCCAGAGGCATTTATGAAGGGGAGAAATGGCAGCAAAACAACTTGCTCATGGTTCTTGAAACCTCCCCAGAAGCCTCAAATGAATGACCTGAGGCAGCCAAAGTCTGGAGCACAGAGATGATGGATGTCAGTGCACTGGCCTGTTCGTCTTCATCCTGATGAGGACACTGATTTAATAGGTTTGGCTCAAGGTTCCTTGGCAGTGTGGGCCGGTTTGAATTAGTTGTCCCAAGGATGAGGTCAGGACTAAATTGTCCTTCATGGCAGYGTGGTGGTGCAGGAGCGGAAGGCAAGAGGAGAGTGTGTGCACCCTGCCATTGCTGGGACATCTCCTGGCCCCCGTGCATTGCTGGAACGGCCCTTTGCCACTTGCCTCTGCAGCCCTCTGGGCCCAAGGTGAGCTGCAGGGAGCTGGAAGGCATGACGGTGCGTGCTGCAAGGTCAGGAGGGGATTTGGTGCATCCCTTCTTGCCCTAACCGATGTTTGACGCACAGAAAGGTGGATGCTTTGGGTCTGGCCTTGGCCGTGCTCCGGGCGCAGCGCCCAGGGACGTCGCCTCCTGCTCTGCGGCCGCTGCCCYGCTCTGCGGCGCGGCAGAGGCGCCAGACTGCTGCAGGGAGCAGCTGGTGCAGGGTGCCTGCGAGCAAGGAGCGCCTTCCGTGGTCCCTGCCTCGCCACCCAGCTTTGCCACCCAGCGCGGGACACGAGGGTTTATTTCTAAATAAACGGAAGGGACTCTCTGTGTGGCAGGTTTCCTACAGAGAGCTTCCATTTTCTTACCAAAATAAGCGTCCATCTCTGGCACCACAACAGAAATAGCAAATGATGCAGAGTTTAGCTTTCTTTCTTATCTGGAGCTTGGTAAGTGCTCCGACCAGGGCAAGCATGTGGGTGGCCGCAGCAGGAGTTGCCTGAGCCGCCGCGGGGCTGGAGGCTTCTGCTGCGCGCGGGCTCGTGCCGGGGCCGGGCGCAGGGAGCGGCGGCCGGGACCTCGCTGCAGCCACACCGCCTGCGCACGTGCCCACTCTCCACAGGGAGAATCCCCTCTGGATTGTTCACGTGTGCCCTCYGGTTTCCCTGACCCTCCTGCTTGGTGGATATGTTACCTTTCCTATGCACTTCTGAAAGTTGCCCTTAGAGCCCGCAGGCAGCTTTGCTTAAAAATCTTGGAAAATGAAGCCCGTGCYTCCCCAAACTGTGCTCATGGTGACAAATCCTACCTTTCCCTGGAAGCATATTGGTTCCAGGGTAGTCTTTTCCAAAGAGGGAACAACTTTGTAGCTGGCTTTGAATTCYAAGGCTCTCACTCCCACTTTGATGGTGTGAAGTGCTCGTTATTTGCTAAATGGGGTTTGTGCCTATACCTGCTGCCGCGGTTCTAAGGTCTGCAGCTGAGAGCAGCCTTGCTTCATTTGGGGTCTGTCTGGAGTGGAGAAAGCCTGGGCAGTTGGCTTCCTCCCGGAGCAGTTCATCAATCCGTAATGTCTCCAAGAGAGTTTTATTTTGCCGCAGTGTCTGCTGAGGAGTTGAGGGCTGCCCTGGCAGGGGATCAGAACGTGCGTTACTGGGTGCTGCGCTGCCCTCCCTGGGGCTTGCAGCGCGGCCTTGGTTCGGCCGGGCAGTCAGAGGTGTGTCTGTGGGCTTTGCCGTGAATGCAGGCGGTACCTTGGGTATTCGGACTGCAACAGGTACCGTGGTTTGAAGCCATGAAGCAATGTGGGTGCTGCGTATCATATATCCCCTGGAAGCAGCCAGCGTTGTAATTATGCCTTCTCCTGCTGCAGGAGACGCTRATAAGTATTTCCAGTAAGAAATTTCCATGTAAAGGTGAACCCTAAAAGCAGGGACAAAGAGTTGTAGGATGTTATTGTTTGTCATTGGGTGACGGTGCTGAACTCCCCATCTTCATCCCGCCACAGCTCTGTCTGAGTGTTGAAAGACATAATAAAAACAATCACTATATTCTCATTTTTCTGTGTGAAAAGATGAAGTCATGGCATATGGTCAGCTCACCAGTGCTGTTAATAATAAACCACAGATAATTAAGCACTGATTTATCCCTCCATGTAAGTGAAACAAATTGCTTTAACGGCTTTTGCTGAGGACCRTCTAGTCAGATGGATTATGTATAGGAAGTTCAAACTAAAAATTATGAGAGATCATATTTCAGCGTGGTGGAGGTTTATGGTAGAAACAATTAGAAACCTAACAGAATGTGTCCTGTATTCTCTTTGATGAAAAATCAGATATTAATCTGGGGAAAAGTCTAATTCTCAACACACCTGCTCCCTTTGCACTCGTGCTTTTAGTTGGAAAAAAAGGGGAAACATGTTTGAAAAACGGATCATCTCTTATAATAGCAATAATCACCTTGAAATTGGTTGTTACTACAGTTAATGAACGGAGTATCAGAGCATAAAACGCCCTCGGATTCCCCTGGGCTGCAGCTAACGAGCTGCGTGTGAACTGCTGGTCAGGCAGCCTCTTCACCTGGTGCCGCTCTGCGAGCCGCGGGGCAGCGCCGGGGCGCCCGCCCTGCGCCCAGGCCCCTTTCTGCTCTCGTGGCCGTTTTGGCGGTGCCCCTTCACCCTTCAGCTTCCCCGTGCACAGAGAAGGGCCTGGCGCAGCGTGGGCGCCCCTGCCCGAGCAGCCGGGAGCCCCTGCCCGGGAATCCTGGTGTGTCGCGGGGCAGGCGCTGCTGCAGGCGCAGAGGTGGCCGCGGCGGCACTGGGCTCGTGGGCACTGTGTGCTGGGCTCGAGGATTCAGCCTGGCGTTTGAGCAGAGCACGGTGGGGCCAGCGCGGGCGCGACCCCTGCTCGGGCTCCTGCTCGAGCCCGCTCCGCTCTTCCCAGCACCCATTTTGTATAGAGACGTGTGGCTGCGCAGCGAAGCAACCAATACTTCAGTTTATCGCACAGTACTTTGTGTGGTCTGTAGGGTTTCTTTGCATTATTCACAGAATTCCTTGCAAAATCCTTTCTGATCCGGAGTGGCTGCTCTAGTTGGGATGCTCACTGCTGGCTGGGCAGTGAGGGGCTAATGAAGTGAATCTCCTGGAGCTGCCTCCGCCCATGTAAACGTTAGGTCTGGTCTACCGTTTGTTTGGTTGTTTTTTTTTCTGGTGCTCATAAATTTATAGTTTACTGGTCAAAGCTTTGATACCTTTGGAAAAGTTAATGTCAGAGAGCATTTATGACTAAGCTACTGTCCTGGTCCCAGGGGCCTGAAGTAATGGGAGCAAATTTCGCTGCTGCACGTGGCTCTATTTAGGGAGTTTTTTCAGGACCATTGGGCCCCTCTTCCTAGAGCAATAGTTTTTAATCAGAACAGCTAGAAATTTGTGATAGCAGTTTTTTTCCTCTGTGACATGTGATGTGTCCTCGACACTAAAAATGCTCATGGAAAAGAATGTTGGTGATTTTGATTAAATTTCTGCGTATTTGATGGGAAAG
The DNA here is from genome assembly GCF_003342845.1 of Nothoprocta perdicaria. NCBI lineage: Eukaryota > Metazoa > Chordata > Aves > Tinamiformes > Tinamidae > Nothoprocta > Nothoprocta perdicaria. The sequence continues at coordinate 235,609 of NW_020454516.1, forward strand.
CTTAAAACATTTTTACTTGGCTGATACCTAGCTTATAGCACTAGGGAGATTAGTTGTGCAGACTGCCCCAGGTGAGGGGTGGCCACCCCTCAGCCCCAGCGTTTCCCCCTCTCTTGCAGCCTCATTCATCCCTGGCTCTTTTCCCTTCCTTCCTCTTCACAAAACCAGTATAAAGTTAGACGGTTGTAATGGGAAAACTATTCCCAGTGGGTAACAGGAAGAGAGGACAGCGATTTTTTTTCTTCTTCCACTAGTTAGCAGTGTTATCAAAAGCAGCTCAGCTCTGAGTTTCACTGGATCTGAGCTCTCTGCCCAGATTTGGATCTCTCTCTGTTAGAGCAACATAACATTTGGCACAGTTAGCACATGCCAGRATAACGCTCATGGCATTCTCATTATAGTCGCAGCCTCTGGGGTTAGGAAGTTTTGCCACTGTCGGCTCAGACTGCTGAGAGTTGAGGTGTTTGGAGGACTTGGGTGTCCATGAGGTTTTATGGCAGCTCTGGAGTGGCTTTGCAAGCAACAGGCTGGGAAAAAATCACAGAAACAAAAGAAATAAGTGCTTAGATTTTGCGGGTAACTCACTGCAAGTGTGTGTTTTTCTTTGGTTCAACAGTGGTGAGGAATAACTTCCACCTTTTTTGGTCCTTATATGTTCCTTTTGCTTTTATAAAGCCTGACTTGAACCTACCAAATCCACCCTGACTCAAGCCGTGTGGGTAGCAGTGCCGAGGTCTTTCCTCCCTCCCCCTCCTCCTCCGGTTTGACTCCAATTTCTCTTTTCCGTGCTTCTCCCGCACAAGGTAAGAGTCAGTAAGAATGGTCTCCCAGAGGAACACTGTGTTCCTAGGAGATACACTTCATATATTTAATCATCTTTGGAGCTTTTATTTTTCCAAAGGACTGAAATGACAGCCTTTAGAGAATAATTATATGAAACACCATGTGTGAGCGAAGTGTGAAATGTCTCCAGTACCAACCAAAGCTGTAGATATTTTTATTAAATATTAATGCCATGCAGTTATGAAGGGTTTGCCAAGCAGATGTTAAGCTGGTCTTTGTAGTAATTCAATCGAACAAGGAACTTTTCCTGCCGTTTTTATCAATGTCGGGCTATATATGACATTTTAAACTAAAAATATAAAATGGAGAGAAAAGGGAGAAAAATAATTAATAATCAGTTTCCATTCATGACTATCTGTTAATATTTCCCCTCTGAGGATTTAATGTTTCTCCTGAATGTTTTTCTTGGAGGCCGATGCGAGTCTGAGCTAACCTGGACTCTGTGCAAATTCTTCCAGAGGGCCCCTCCCTGGAGCCYGGCCCACTCCTGCTAAGTCATTTCTTTCTTTCCTATTTGTAAAATGAGGATCATGATAATAAAAGCAAACCCTAAACCGTTCTGAAGACTGCAACCATGTGGGGCTCTGAAAATACTTGTGGCTAACTTCCTTCCTCCCTACTCAGAGCATCCCTTGGTGCTTTAGTATCATAGTGGGATCTTCCTGTACTTTTAGCATAGATTGATTGAACCTTACTGAAGGAAAGCAAAACTTCTTAAGATGATTTAGCATTGTAACAGATTTGGTTATGTATAACTCTTCAGGCAAAAATAAATAACAAAAATAAAAAGGTGATTGAAATGTCTGCAGGTCAGGTGCAACATAATGAGGCCATTCATGAAATGTCAGTGCCAGCCCCTCCTCACAAGTATGACTAATTTACATGGAAAAATACGGTCACGCTTGTACGTTGTGTGTGGTGTCGAGGCTTACGGGCTGTTCTTGCCCGCAGCCGAGTGGGCWCATCTCAGTTACGTTCCCTGGAGGCAACATCTAGCCCTGTCCCACGAGCAGGTGATCGCTGTGCTGAGGGCGACCAATTCTAGCTCCAGTCCAAGGAGGAAAAAGAATATAATAAATATAATAAATCACAGCACAGCAAAGCAGAGACGAAATGAAAAATCACCAGGTTGGTTTGTGGGTTTGACCCGCCTGCTAATGATGGCACAGGTTTCCCATCAGCTCTAGGGATGTTTATAGGCACTTCTGAAATAWATTGTATGTGTTTAAGGGACTCTGTGAGTGTTAAGGTCCCAGCGCGGTGCCCTTTACCCGCCCCAGACCCGTACGGTGCTCCTGCCATACAGGAGGTGCTGCTGGTTCCTGCGTGGCCAGCCGGCCRAGTCCTCGGTTTGGTGATGGATGCGTGTGTCGGCAGGGCAGGGGAGGCACCGTGTCGTTTCGCAGCCTCTTGGCCGACGTTAATGGTTCCCTAGTTCTCCTCCTGTCACTGATGTGTTTTAAAGAAGCCCTTCTTGCTGTGCTTGACATCTCTTGACAGGTTTAACTCCACATGGACATTGACCTTTGTAGCCCCATCCCTGCATACTCGGGTGAGGTTCCTATAAAGCTCCCAAGTGGCCTATCCCTGCTTCCACCTTCTGTGCACTTCCTCCCCTTGGAGTTGTGCCAGGAGCTCCTTATCCATATTCTTATCCATATTCTTGACTTCTTGCTTATTGGAAGAAGATTCTCTTCCCGGAGAAGAGAAGGCTGAGAGGGGATATGATTAATATGTATAAGTTCAGGAAGGGAGAATGCAGGGAGGAAGGGGACAGGCTCTTTTCATTGGTGGCCAGCGACAGGACGAAGAGTAATGTCCATAAGCTGGGGCACAGGAAGTTCCGTCTGCAGGTGAGGAGGAACTTCTTTACTCTTAGGGTGACAGAGCAGTGGAACAGGCTGCCCAGRGAGGTTGTGGAGTCTCCTWCTCTGGAGGTCTTCAAAACCCGCCTGGATGCCACCCTGTGCCACATGCTGTAGGTGTGCCTGCTTGAGCAGGAAGGTTGGACTAGATGATCTSTAGAGGTCCCTTCCAACCTTAAATATTCTGTGATTCTGTGATTGGGATGCACCATTTGGAAGCCTGAAGGAGGTGATCCTTAAATATTAGCCAGCTCTCTTGAACCTCCCTTCTTTCTAGGGCCCTGACCCAGGGGATTCTTCCAAGAAGGTCCCTGAAGAGGCCCAAGTTTGTGTGTTGGGTGCCTGTTTGCATGTGAGGAGGGCCCACGTAGGACAACGGCTTCTCTAGTGACATTTGGAGGACTTTTATCAGCAGAGGACCGTGGTGCTCACTGGGGACTTGTGGTCACTCCAAGTCTAGCCAGTGGACAAGAGCTGCCCAAACTGTCTCCTCAGCCAGAAAACTGATAGTTGAGGTAGAAAATCTTCCTGCTCTTACTTCATGGAAGTCAGTAGTTGATTGTAGTAAGTTTAAAGGTAAAGCAATAAACAGGTCTCCTCTGACTTTTGCAGTTGTTGCCACTGATCTATCTGTGTGGACCTAGAAAAATCATGAACTCAAGTCAGGAAAATGAAGAGGGGAGTTCAACTTTGCAGACTCACCCTGTGCTACAGTTTACTGCAGGGAATGCAGCAATGTTGACCGGTAATACCTTATTTAATAAGGTCTCTACCAAATCCAGATGTTGCACGGTTGTTGCACAGCACCATGGAGCTGCCCATGTTTCCTGCAGAATGAAGTCAAAGCCTCCTTTTTTCTGGCGCGTGTGTGCTCACAGCCAGCAGTGCTGCTTTGCTCTCGGGAGTTGTGCCAGAGACAGCTCATTGGACTTGTTCTCTGTGGTGTTAAGTTTTCAGTGAGTTGTCCTGCTTGATTGGTTTGAGATCAATACACCTGGTTGGCAGGAGGAGAGTAAGAAAGCTATTCATCAGTGTTGGAAGCAGGCCTGGGGCCTGGTCAAACTTTATAAGTTGTTGTTATTGTTGTTGTTATTATTTTGAAAGGAGGGAAGGAAGGAAGCTTATTTGAGGCTGGTATTATCCCTTTACCCACCTACTGCTCATCTGTTGTCAGGTCAATGGAGCGCTGAGCAGCGTGACGTAAAAGCGATGGCAGAGCCCCGTGCACGCTCAGTGCCCAGGCAAGGAGCTGCTGCCAGAAGAACCCCCAAGCTTTGCAGGCTGCCTTCGAGCTCTGCCTTGTGCCTGGCACCCCGTGATTCTCTCGCCCCCTCGGTGCTGGTTGCAGCCAGAAGGGGCATGGCGKGTGGGGATGCTCTGTGTGCCCTGGCAGCGTGTGCTGCACTGGGCCGTGCACGGAGCGGGCTGCTGGGGGCTGCGCATGGCTGCTCACCTCTAGCACTGACACATTCATCGCCCCCTCTGCACCAGCGCTTTGGGAGATAATTGTCATGTTTTACCAGCAGGTTTTCTCCTTGATCCCAGCTTGAGCCAGGTCACTAGCGCTTGGCCAGCATCCCTGGTTCGCTGTGGCTGCAGCTTACGTGGTTGAAGTGCTTCACCAGCAGCTTCTCCAGCTGCCCCGCGTTGGGAGCGTGCAGTGCAAGGGTTTGCTGRCTATGAAAGCTGAACTCCTGCTTTTACCGACCGAATAATGCCTGTGGCAGATACAGCTCAATATTTTTCATTGCACATGGTTTGTCGTGTTTTTTTTTATTTTCCTAGCAGATTGGAAATCGCTTTGGGGTATACGAGGCTGGCTGGGTTTTGGTGCAAAACTTGGAGGCTTCTGTGGGCGGGGAGGTGGAGGGAGTGGGAGGAAGAAGGTGCTTAATTTTTTTTTTCTTGTTGTTTCTTTCTCCAAATTATAACAAAAGCCTAGAGGATTTTCAGGTAAATATCAGCCCACCGTACTCGTTTTATCTTGTCTGCCCAGCACTGCCCTGTTGGCAGTGGTTTCCCGGGAGGGTGTTAGCTTTACGGTGGCGTCTCCCCTAACGCAGAGACCCACGGTGCGTTTTGCTGCTTAGAGTCTGCAGCCCCTGGCATGAGGCTGGCGTGCACAGCGGGGACACATCAGGGAGCTGTGGTTATTGCTGATTTGTGTTGATAGTTGAGTACCTGCCTGCCTTGGCCCACCGGCTCCAGTCCCGGGTAAGGGAGGGGACAGCAGAAATATCGTAAAGCCTCTTAAGTTATAGCATTCAGCTGCTGAAGTTTAAACAAGACACTAAGTGTGGAAATTAGAAGCTAAGCTATTGATATTGCTGAATGATGAGGAGGGATCATCCAGCTCTCGATGAAGGTTGTGGTCTTTCACAGTAGCTGGGGTAAAACTGGACGTAGGAGAGAATCGGGCAGAGGTGAGAGAAAGCGTCAGCCTGGGAAGGCTTTGTTTCAGCCGTGCCATCCTGTATTTGAGTCGGGTTGTCCCCTTGTCCTTCTGTCTGCGTCCTGTGCGTCTAGTTTGGAAGCCACGGTGCCCGGAGCCCGAGGGAGCCATAAAGATTATTACTGTCTTTCATATGTTTGTTAAAAAACATGCTCACTCCRTTGCTGAGGAATTCTGCCCCGAGTCCGGGGACTGGGTCTTGTTTATGAACGGGTTATTTGCCTCTGCTTGGTACAGAAGGGTCGTACCTACCTTGCACCTACGGAGGTCACTGGAGCAACCTAGGGATGCGAAGCTGCTTGCGGGCCTTGCTGTGGGGCACCAGACTGAAGAACCTTGTTAAGCCACAGCAGTGGCAAGAAAAAAAATAACAAAAACAGAAGACCGTATTTTCCTGGCTGGATGTGGCTTTGCACTTTAATCTTCATTTTTTTTCAGCTGAAGTGTTCCAAGATCATCACAAACTTGAATCTGAATGAAACACTTAGCTTGGATTTCATGAAAGGATGTGACTAGCCTTAACGTTCAGGAAAGAGATGTATGCACTTAGTGCCAAATTTTCTAATTTTAAGCATGCTTTTCCTTGTTGCCGCTGAATTTTCTGCAGGTCTCCCTGTTTCATCACTTAGATAAGGACCAGACCTTCAGGTGCTCTTGAAGCAGCTTTYCTGCAGAAGCAGAATTTTGAGGACTGATTCTGGGCACTGGTTATCAGGAACCAGCAAAGCAGATAAACCCCGCGGCCTGGTTCTGTCCTCCGGGCAGCGTATCCCGTATCCCAGGGCGCTGTGTCCTACCGGGCGGTGCCTCGGCAGCCCAGGTGCCGCTGGTGCCTCCGGGGCCCAGGAGCCTCCTCTGCAGGAGGAAGGGGCGTCCTTGGGCTGCCCAGACACGGTGCAGCCCSCAGCGGGGCTCGCGCCTCCCCATGCAGCTGCCCAGCCAGGCGGCTGCTGGAGGCCAGCAGCGGCTGTTCCGAGCTGCTTCCAGCTCGCAGCACCGGCCCTCGAGCCCATGGCTTTCCTAGGGAGCGTGAAATACTTCTTGCGTGTTGAAAAATGCTTCACGTTGCCATTTTGAGCATCAAAAATAGGCAAAAAAAAAAAAAAAAAGAGCAAAAAAAAAAAAAACCAAAATAACTTTTGATTTTCCTAGAGCTACTCAGCCCTATGCATTTGATGTTATTTATTGAAGGCAGATATATTAGCAGTTAACACTGGCTTTAGTTTTATTCTTCTTGCAGCTAATGTTGATTCCAGCTCTTCTGACTTTGATGAAGGCTGGCACAACTACAAAGCTGATTTGGGGAACCTTAGAGGTTTATTTAGATTCCTTAAATGCTTTGGCTTGATGGTATCTTGGGTGTTTGGAGACTTTTGAAGGCTTTTTGGTTGAGGAGCGCCCGGCCACGAGCGCAGGGCGTCACTGCAGCGCTGCTGCCCACTCACCGCGTGTGTCCAGCGCCTGGGCAGAGCAGCGCAGGAGCAACAGCAGCAGCAGCAGGTGGGCACCGCACTGCTCGTGCCCTTGGGCAGACGGAGAGGGAAGAGGCCTCGTGCGCCTCCCCGATGCAGGCTGCCGCGCTGGCAGGGGCCGGTGCAGCTGTGCAGCCTGGGCCTCGCCGCCTGTGCGGGTGCCATGGGGCCCGGCGGGCTGTGGAGGTGGGAGCCCGGCCCCGTGCATGGGTTCCTGAGCCTCGCTCGGCCTGGCCCGYGCCCGCTGCCTGGGCTGCGCCGGGAGCTCCTCCTGGAGCCGCCTGCTGCGCTGCCCCGCTGGCACGGCACGGGTCTTGCTGCGGTGCGCTGGGAGCCTGCTGCTCCCTGGGGAGCCCCTGCGAGGGCAGCAGCCCTCTGCACGGCTTTCATTCACATCCCCTGCGCACGGTGCTCGGAGGCCACGGGCAGCTGCTTCCTCAGCCGAGGCGAAGCTCTTGTAGGCAGCCTTCTCTGTGCTGAGGAGGGGCCATCCTCACAGTTATTTACTCTRTTTTAAGGTGTGCTGCAGGGCAGATCAGAAGCATGGCTGGAAGCAGAGCACGTTGTGGTTGGTGTGTGACAGACCTCTCCTCTGCGGTTAAGGCAGAGCCGTATGGGGCCAGGCCAGGCCTGAGGAAGGAGGGACGTTTTGAGCACTGCACTATAGGGCAAAGCACGTTCCCCCGACCCCCCAAGTTTCCTTAGATGTCAGCAAGGTCCTGGTGTCAATTAGCTGCAGTGACCACTGGATGTAGCTATTGCTTCACAGAAACACAGCCAAATAAGCACCTTTTTGGCTCTTTTTTTTTTTTTTTTGAAAAGGTTTTTTTTTTGAAAAAAGATCATATGTTAATGCAGTTCCTACCATTGGTCTCCTTTTCGGGTTTTTATTTATTTATTTTTACCTTTTTAATGTGTGTGTTTTTCAGTCCTTTCGCATTGCTTCTTACAATATGAGCAAAGCCTACTTTATGTCCATATTTGAAATTTCCCTAGCTGTCCTGCCTATCAGCAATGAAGAGTGCATGGGCTGTCATTTGATACTCTAATAATAAAATGAAGAGTTACCTGCTCATAACTGCACTCATTTCCTGAGGAGGAACAAAAACAGTGCAAATTCTTTCATCTGCCTGTAACATTGCAGTGCTCCAGAACAAGCTTATCAAGTGCAGGCAGTGACCTGAAGAGTTGGAAACGAAAATAGTTGGCCCTTTTTGTGTGACAGTAATGCCAAGTTAGGTCAGGTGTTAAAGCCTCGGTTAGTTTGCTTGTTCTTGAAGGTTCCTTCTGCTCTGCAGGGCTGATTGCACGCYGGCTTCCAGAGGTAGCGGGGAAGAGCATTGGGATCTAGCACGTGCTCTGCACAGGCAACGTGCTTAAGCCTTTGAAAATAGGCTGAATCATAAAGCAGGAAGCACCAAGCCCCTCAAATAGGCCCTGTTTAAAAAGGGTAGAGTGACCAATATTCACAGGCACAATGTTTGCCCAAACTATCAAGCGGTTCCCTTGGAGCTATGGTTGCAAAGCCCCGTGCCGCACTGCAAGCACCGTGTGTTCCTGGTGTTCCTTGAGCTGCATCCTTCCCTGTGCGGGTGGGTTTTGAAAACTGCAGAGCTTTCCACTTGTATTTGTCAGGATGAAAAGGCAGTTCTGAAAAAAAATGAAAGTTTTCAAAAGTTTTCATGTGATAACACTTTTCTACCTGTAGAGAACATATAAGGCTGCCATAGTAAGCATTTATTTTCTTTCTATTTAGCTTTACTAGTGTTAGCGCAGCAGGATGTATGTGTATCATTGGAGCCTAGCAAACGGGGCTCGGAAGGACAATACCTTATTTAGCCCTGTTCTTTCCCCAAGGCAGGATCAACTAGATCTAACCCTCCTTGACAGATAAGCAGCAAACCTGCTCTTAAAAACCTTCTGTAACAGAAACCCGACGCCGCTCCTCAGGCAGKCTTTGCCTTGCAGAGCTCCTCTGGCTGCTCCAAAGCTGCTCCCAGGCCAGGCCTTGCTGTCATTTAACCCCTTGGTTTCTAGCCCGGGYGCCGGCCCGCGGGAGCCGACCCTTTGCTCCCGGCAGCGCTGCCCACGGCCCTGCTGCCCCTGGGCTCCCGCTGTGTGGTGGAGCGGCCCTTTGCTCGTGTTCCTGATGCCGGAATTCCCTTGTTCCTTGTGCCTCGACCTGGGCACGCTTGGCTTTTGGCAGGCAGACACCAAGTACCATGCAGAGGCTGCGGGGAGGCGAAGCACCAGCAGAGCCCACTCCGCGCGCCCTGGGAGCCTGGAGCCCTGGGGGTGTGGGGCTGGAGCTGCCTGGCAGCAGTGAGGGGCAAAGCGCCCCGTGGACACCCTGGCCTGGGACACCCAGGGCGCTCGCCGGGCGGGAGCGTCTCCCGCGAGGGAGGCTCTGCTGCCGTCCTCGAGGCGAAGTTCCTGCCTCCAGCTTGCTTGCGTTAGCGAGAGCAAACACCAGCGCGTCTGAGAAATGAACAACTACGAGGGCTCAATGCGCTGGCTCTATAAACTGCTGCCTTTTAATGCGGCTTTCTTTTAAAATAACTGTTAGCCTGAGTATGGGAAGGATCTTGCGCTTTTATTTTGTCCCCCTTCCCTCCCCTTTACCACGGTGTGCTTTAAATCAAGCTGTCCTCTGTAGCTCTGCGGCAAATCTGCACATTTCTGGTTTTGCTCTTTCAGAGGATAATTTCTCCTGTTTAATGAGATCTGAGAATGAAGTCAGGCATGAGTTGGAGAAAGGTCACAGCATGTGCTCAAAGGTATATTAACTACTGTTGGAGCTGGCATCCGTCGACTTCCATGAGGACAAAATTAAGCAGCAAACAGTAAATACTTCCACTAGCACTTTATTACAAGCAGGACCATTTACAATGAATAAGAATTTGAGGAGCTTGAAGGATGAAATGGGGATGTTCGCAAATAGAAGGAAAAAAATCTCACCGCGTAGACTTGGCGTGTGATTCCAGTCAAGGTTAATGGGGAAACGGTTAATGAGGGGTGCTGAATCCGAAGGCGCTGTTGATGCCATATTGTGTCTTACACAGGTAATTAATGCTACTGACTGCAGCTAAATGGCTCTACCTGAGCACATTTCCTCAAACGGGATCTTTAAATCCCCCACGCTGTGTACAGGAGCGCTCTCCTGATGCTTTATGACTCCCACTGATGCTGAACGGGCTAAATCAGAACCAGTTTGTTCTTTCCATCAGCATCCATCAGCACCACAGGGCATTTACCAGTGGGGGCCAGCAGGGCGATGGCTTGTTTGGTGTCGGCGGCACGGCAAGCAGGACGCGACCTCGAACGCTCGCGGTGAGGGAGGATGCCCCAGCGCCGGCCCTGCGAAGCTGCCTTCCCCTTGGCATCCCTCTCCCTCYTTTTAGTTATTTTCTACGAAGTTATTTTCCCGCAAGTTCAGGCCACGCGTTGCCCCTGCRTGGCTGCTGCTGCTGTGCAGAGGAAGAGGCAGCTCGAGGCGGGTGAAGCCCGTGAGCCRGCTCCCTCGGAGCGCATGCGCCCGGCGAGATGGGCCCGCGCGAGCTGCAGTTGTGCCGAGAGCAGGAGGCTGTTTGCGGGTTCTGTGGCCAGAAACGCTTCATCTTCCTGTCCTCAAAGCGGCCCCTTGAGCTAGGGCACTTGCGGACTCTGCTCCTTCCTCAAAGAGCAGCGTAGTTCCGCAAGGAGCAGAGTAGCTCTGCAGGACCAGCCGGCCTGGCRCGGTGCGCGGACGAGGACGCGGTGACGGGACGGCCAGCCTGGGGCTGCCACAGGGCCCAGGGAGCAACTTGTGTTTGGCGAGAGACTGGGTGGGATTTGGCTGGGCAGAACAGTGTGACTCAGTAAAATCAGTTTCTTTTCTAAGCCGCTGACTACCAGTTGTGCAGTGTTGCGGGATGACACACAGACGAGAGGGTGGCGATAGGCAGCATGACGTGGGTCTAAGTTTCATCTGCAGTGGAGTTTAGTCTGCCTGCTCCCTTCTGCCTTGGTAAGCTGGGAAGTGCTAAGACTTGYGTGCTTCCTGTGGAGTCTGATCTTCCCCCATGTTTTCCCTGTTGGATGCTAATGCGYTTTTTTTTTAAGACGCAGCATGTTTTGAATAGCATTTGGATGCAGTTTCAACTGCGTGAACCTAAGTCTTCAGAGAATTTAATCAATCAATGGAGCAGCGGGTTTGGCCCTCTCTATCCTAAATATTAAGCTAATATGAGGCTCAGCTTAATGCAAAGCAAAAAAACAAAAGCCTTCCCTGCCCCCCTGCAGCTCTGCCCGTGTACCCAGCTCCCTGCGAGTGCGGAGCGGGCGGCTCTGCAGGCAGGAATGCCTGGGAACCTGCCGCCAGGCCGGCCGACGGGAAACCTTCCTAATCCCCGCGCTTTGACTTGCTGCGTGCCTTTGAAGCTCCCCTCCTGGTGGCTTCCGAGGCTCTGCTGCACAGTGCATTTTCATCCCGCATTCCCCAGGAGTTAGCACTTGCCATGGAGACCTGCACTTTGTCTTTAAGCAGATAAAAAGAGAGGTCAGTCAGATGTAATTCCCCAACTCCTCGTATAAACAATTTAACTGCTGCAGCAACATACTTGCTTGGAATTACTCCCTCAGATTCAATTCCCTTTTCCTGCTCCACTTGTAAAAATGGTTAGTGTCCTCTATAAACTGCTGCTCAGCCAGGTCCGAGGCTTGCTGCGGAGTTGTAGAATAAATGTTAATCTAATACAGGTTACTGGGTCAAATGCAATCACAGGCTTGTGGGAAAAGCTTAATACTGTTCTGCTTCTTCTAACACAGTAAACCTGGATATTATATGATAGGTTAAATACCACTGAACCATGGCAAGAATTTTCTTGAAAGTAGGATTTAGTACAAAGGAAACTACATTGGAATAGTGACCTAGGATTGACTTTGCTCTCTGAGAGCACTCTAAGAAGCTGCGGTATGCTATGAAAATCATCTCCTCTGAAAACGCTGGGTTCAGAAATTCCTAGGTCAGGGGACGGCCAACTAGAGCATGGATGATTCAGCTAATAAAAGGCTGTGCTGATTTTATATACATGGATATATACTTGCCATAGTCTCTCTGTGGGGAAGAGCATTTTGCAGGTTTTTTTCCCCTCTCCCAGTACTGGCTGTGAAGGCAGCAGGATGTGGCTGGCTCCAGCTTTTGATATCTGAGATTGTATAAATATACATGTAAAAATATATATCTTTATCACTGCTATGTGAGCGCCGACAGTTGTGTGTTTCCTAGCGGGTGTCTGGTGTTCTCCCGTGCTGTCACCTGCCCTGTCCCGCAGTAACGCATTGTCTCCATCACTTGTTCTCAAGATTTCTTCAGGCCTCAGCGTGGCAGGTGCTGCTAGTGCAGCAAGTGCCTTGTGCCCTGGCCGTAGGGGACACGAGGTGTCACCAGCGGCAAAGCGTCCCCGGCTCGAACCCTTGGCAGGGCCCAAAGTGGATGCACAGGGAGTCCCCCAAAGCAGAAGAGTCTAGTGTATGTTTGCTAGATGTTTGAGGGGGGACTTCTTTTCCCTTTAAGGAATAAAACAGGCAGGAAAAAAACTGTGACATTTTAGTTGGCCATTTGCTAAGCTCTGCATGTTCTGTGTATTTTAGTGTGTGAACAAATTAGATTATGAAAGGTAATGTATTAGTGATTTGACAGTAATGTGGAATCTTGGAAGCATTAATCKCTAATGTGTGTTTCATAATTTCAGCTAAATGATCTCAGTTGAAATGCAAGAGAGGCAATTGAAAAATTCCTTGAGATTGCAGTGAAACCTTGTACTGTAATGCAGATTACTTTGATTTATGGCAAAATACTGTGAGGCAATAGGAAATGTTCACAGCAGCTGTGTTTAATAGTTACAATAGATGAAATGGTAAATTCATATGCGTATTTATCCTATACAACACAAGCCTCATTCATCATCGTGTGACGTACTTTTTTAAAGTAGGGCATAGCACACTACTTTTATCACTTATTATTTGTATTGCAAACGTGTCCAGACCCTAACTGAGCTGCGGGCCCTGCAGAGCGAAGCGCTGCCCTGAGGGCTATGAGACGGTGGCTGCTGGGCGCTTAGAGCTTTTCGAATGGGGGCAGTGGCATCCTTCTAGTCCTGGATGTTGTTTGTTGCTGTATTTTCCATGTAGATACTGCCCTGCCCTGTGTCTGAAGCTGGGAGCGCAGGAGGGCAACACGCAGGGTGCCGGGAGCTGCCCGCCGCGTTCCACTTTGCCTCAGTCCCAAAGGGCAGCTCGTGCCAACGTGCTGGTTCGTAACCTGCTGTTCGTTCCTGGCAGGGCTCCGTGGGGGTGAGAGCCGCCTGTGATGGTGTTTGAGGGGCACAGTTTGGTTTCAGAGCCAACGCAGCAAAGTTAACTCACACCCTCCTTGCGACTCGGGGGGACCTCTCAGCTGCCCCGCGGGTCTGTCCCATGTGCCAGGGTAACAGTGCGGGCAGCTCCAGCTGCTCGTGTGCTCTGCAGGGCAGGGGCAGATCACCGTTAATGTAAACCTCTGCGCTGCTGTGCAAATCTGCCTGCCCGTCGTGCCATCACTGGCCAGGCTTGTTCCTCTTCCGTGTGAGACATTGCCGTGTTTCAGCGCGTGAATCCTGGATTGTGCATGGATTAGGTATCTCTGAAGCCAGTCCTGCTGGTTAAGGACTCTGTCGTTATGAAGCTCTGGTGCTTGCATGGTGCAGCGTTTCTGCAGGTGATCCCTATCCTGCCGAATGACTCAGAGACCTATCTACGACATCACTGCGGCCTGTGCGTGTGTGAGCTGTGCTCAGAAGGGCCAGCAGGCAGGCTTGGGCTCTGCTCCAGGGCCGCAGAACTGGCCCTCAGGGTGCAGGTGGCACCCGGCCCCTCTGCGCAGGAATCTCACAGCACAGCCCTGGGCAGGGGCCGGAGCATGGAAAGGAAATTCCCCCGTTGAGGTGACCTAACCCAGCTCAAGGGAAAACAAGGCTGACCCTCATAAAACCAGGCTACCAATCGAGAAGTGATTAAAAAATGTGCTAAAACTGCAATGCTTAGCTACATATGCCATTTCTGCCTTATTTTGAGCTCTCTAGACGGTCTGTATTTCCCAAGACAATTACAAAAGACCAATAAATAAAGTCCGGCCTGTCACAGTTTATAAGGAAATTTCAGCAGAAGTAACGTGGACTCTAATTTCACTCTAATATGAAAAAATGATGTGTTTCTTTGTGTAAAACCTTTAAAAGGACTCAGTGGGCTCTTCAAGTCTGCCCCCCAAAAAGCTTTTCAAGCTTGAAATTATGAGTCTGTTGGGGACGTGCCTAAGTGTCTTTCTGTGTCACTTGTTGTCCGTGCTGCCAAGGAACGGCAGCATCTCTCATTCTCCTCTTTATAACGGGCAGCATGTAGAAGAAAACGGATGCCTCTGTATTTGAGCTAAAACTGCAGAAACTTCCCTATCTGAGGTGCAAAGGTGCAGAGAGAGAGCAAAGTCTAGCGCTGCATGGAGTGACGTTTTCAGCCTCTTTCGGTGCAAGTGCATTCGTTACTATATGGATGGTCGTGTCGCGGGCAGAGGCTGCTCGGAGCACAAGGGGTACCACCGTCCTGCGGACCCCGCTTGCCACTGCTCCTCTCTCCACTTGGCCACCTGCTATTAGAAGAATTTCCATTCATGTCAGGAAAAAAGACACTTGCAGAAAATGCTTTAAAAGCACCTGAAGCATTTCTGGCATCAGAAATCAATTTTTACTKTTAGCAGAGAAAGAGCAGCGATAAACTCCTCTTGTGATAAGATGTCATTTTGAAATAGAACTACAAAAACTGTTTTGTTTCTTGTGGTTCTTATCACGAAAGGAGGAGATGGGTATCATAATTACTCATATCCTAAAAAACAAGACACTCAAGCTGGAATCATGTCTTCTGTTGCACGCAAGCTGAGTTTATCGGTCGCCTCGRCTGTGCTGGCTTTCCTAAACCCCGAGTCAGGTTCAAGGTCTCTTCCCTGGTGCTCAAAGCTCGCGGGTCACTGGTGTCTGGGAGGTCGTGGTCGCGCAGCCTTTCCTGGCAGGCGCCCTGCAGCCGAACAGCCAAGTCCTTGGATGGCGGCGAAGGGCTCGCGCCTCTGCCTGGAAGCGCTTCCTGGCAACATTGGGAATAGCGTTCTAACAGATCTTTTTCAAGGTACAGATCTTGTTTCAAGGTACTTCTTAAAGACGGCCTATATTGTTCCCTTACCTAAAATTAAAGGAACAGTCAAGGCTGCAAACAGGCCGGTAATGAAAATAAGGTATTGAAGAATATATAGGCATTGCAATGTTTAATGAAAAATTTTCATTGTAGTTAAATTAACGAGCAATATCAGAAAATAAAGCCAAAGCAGACCTTAGCTGTGTTACAGAAACAAATATATTGAGAACCTGAAAATGAGTATGTMAAAAATGTGCGTGCGTAAATGAAAAATGAATGCGACTTGTTTTTCATTCGGCGTAACTCTTTACATGTAAGCCCATGTGCGCTGCAGTGGGTCTGCCACCTGCCTCCTCCCTGGGAGCTGAGCAGGTACTGGCTGCTCCCTGTGAAGCGAAACCCAGCACAGGAGTTGCTCCCAAAGCCCAGGTACAACAGCCAAMATCTGGATTTTTATAGCTAGACTGTGGACAGCGGAGCCAGCTCAAAAACTGTATTATTCTTGATAGCCCTGTACTTGCATTTAGTCAGGGCTGGTACTTGGTACCTCATGCCAGCTTGCACACATCCCACGCTTGCAGTGTATGGAAACATCAGAGAAGCCCTCAGGCGTGCAGAGGCACAGCCAGCAGGCTCTGCTGTCCCCATCAGACCCGCACTGAGTGGCGGCACGGAGCTCTGCACAGGGTGCTCAGGATGCCCATCTGGTGGGGACAAGTCAAAGGACACAAACAGCGTGGCACCAAAGAGCGATATGTGGGATTGTTTTAGATTGTCTTTCGAATTAGGAAGATAGCTGGTTAGTCCAAGCTGTGGAGCTGCCGTGGAGGCAAGCAGGCTCCGAGGATGTGTGTGGAGGCAGTGTCCTGGCTCCTGCGGCTGCGGCCAGGTTTCCTTTCTCCCTGTCCTTACGCTGATGCTTTCCCTCGTCAGCAGAAATGTTCCTGTTTGCTCCTTGGAAAAACAATTCAGCACCTTCATTTGTTGCTGTGTAATCTCTCAGAAGGCAAGATCTAAACCTACTTCACGTGGAAGTTTAGAGGGTGACTTAGTTTTCACACACCCATATCATTAAGAATATCTCTAAAAGGGCTCTTTCTTTCTTTCTTTCTTTCTTTCTTTCTTTCTTTCTTGAGCACAGCAAAGACCAATATTTGGGTATAAAAAATAGAGAAAAAAGGAAAAAGAAAAGACACGTATTTTTAGCCCTGAAGTTAAATCAGCAGTGGAAAAGCTTCCCCAGAGGTGTGATAGATTGAGTATTTAAATGAAGACTTTGTGAATGAAAGGAATCCCTGAGGTGGATTCTTTGGATTACAGAGAAGGTCAAATGATTATCTGGATGATAGGTAGAAGATGAATGGCATTGTCTAGCCTTAAAATCCCTGTATTTATTAAAACCAAACAGCACCCAAACAGATTTACAGCCTCCTTTTCCGTGGCACTTGAACAAGGAGGGAAAGCCAGCACCATGGTGCTGTGCGCTGTGTCGGCCGGGGAGAGCAGCAGGGCTGTCCCTGCCTCCCAGAGGCGCTGCCGTGTGTGTGTGCCTGGAGCTTTGCCTGGTGTCAACTGCATAAATACAGAATTACAGCGCGGTGTTTGGGGTGGCTTTGGAGCAAAGTGACCTGGTTGCTCTACCAGTGGCTTGTTGGCACTCTGAGTCACAAAGATGCTGGTGATGGTTTTGGTCACTACAAACTCTTAAGTTGTTCCTTAAATCAGATGTTCCTTAAGTGAGATGGGTTGTGTGATATTTCATGGAATTCAGATAGCTTTAAAATACCCCAAGCTGAGACCCCAATAATTAGACACCTGAAATTACGAGCTACACTTAAAAATGTGAGCACCACCTTTAAGCAGAATCGCAGCCTCAGGCAGATGCTGCTCTGTCCTCCTCATGGCGATAGCATCCTAGGAATCCGCCCCGTGGTTTGTTTGATGTGGGGAGAATGCAGGGCCCGCCGAGGCTGCTGGAAACCTGCAAATAGCGTTGGCATCTGCAACTTATTTCCAGAAAAAAACTCGTTCTGCCTTCCAGTAATTGTAATTTTCTATTACCAGATTTGTGTTAGACCAATGTGTCTGAGATCCAGGTGGAGACAAATTCAAAATTAAATGGCCATCACACTCCTTTTAAATGAAGTGTAGAATAACATGTTAGCTCTTCCAAATAACGTGCCTTGTCAATTGAAAACATTTTAGTATTTTTTTTTAGGGAAACTTCTAGGACAAGTAAAACAAGCTCTCCAGCACTTTATTTTTTGAAGTCTTTAGCAGCTGCTGTGAGTTTTGGTTGTTTCATCAACCCTGGATTTGGCTGCCTAGTTTGTTACATTTTAATAGCCGTGCTCTGGTCAGTCTTACTCTCATAAAGTTTCATTGAGGGCTGTACAAATTAATATACAATATGATAGTATAGTACTTTTTTATTGCATATTCTCTTTCTCTTGTAAAGGAAAGACATGGTGCAGGTATTTGTCTTCTTTCTTACTATCTTCTGAAAATACCCTTAAGGTATGACAGAAGATATTGTGTCTTCCAGATGAATGTGGGGAAATTATTTTTATATGCACTAATTATATTCCTTATCTGAGAACTAACTGTGCGAAGAACTAACGTGTTCCAACATCCACATCGTATGTGGAGTCTCCTCTGGTTGTAAGCAGAGCTGCATCACAGTTGGACTGCATTYGGCAAGGTTTTCTGATGGGGCTCTGAATCCAGAGGTTGGTGGACAGTCATTCTCAACACGTTCTCTTCTTTCATTGCTCTTACTGCGTCAGCTTTAGCTCTCTTTGTTTCTTAGAAAAGTCTGATGTTTTAGTTTATTTAGGGAATAAATATCAGATTTGTATCGGGTTCTTCTCTTAGATCTTCGATTAGCATAAATATATATCAGAAATAGCAGCAGAATCACCTGAAGCTCCTGTTCGCATCTTTAGAAATGGTTTATAGGAACCCTGAAAGACGCTGATGTTATCTTTTTAATATTGTGAGGAATAATCCTATTAAAGAAGAAACAAGGCGAACTGTTATGCCCACAGGGCAGAATTACCCCAAGTTGGCTGGAGGAGGTTGGGTTACCCTACAAAGCACAATCTGTGCGCCTGGCTATCTTTCCATCAGGGCCTGGTGAATGAGCAATAATTTGTGGATTCTGCTCATCTCTCTTTGCTAACTTTGTTCTGTGGAATTAGATACAACTTTGACAAATTAGAAGTGCCCCTTAGCCCCGCTGTCCCCGCCACGCACAACCTCCCGATTGTGCCTGTGTGTCTGAGGCTGGGCCGTCAATGGCTGTGCGGCACAAGGCTACACTTTTTAATAAGCACGTCTGTCAGCACGGGATTCTCCTGGCCTCACAGCCTTCCCGTAATCCTCCGCGCAAGCTGCCCTTCCCTTCGCCTTCCCCGCGACGTGCTGGGGCTCGGAAATAAATATCCCCTTTGTTTACAGCGTGCCCGCAACAAAATTAACCTCTGGGATTAGCTGCAGCGTACAACGGGCTGTGGTTGGTTTTCCCTTACGGCAGAGGTTTGGGATTAAATAACACGCAGGCACCTGCCTGGCCGATGTCACTTGTTCTTGCCACCGAGTCCYGAGGTTTAATGGTGTTTTCCTAGGGTACAGTGCCAGCTGCCGAGCTCCCTTTTGCACGAGGGCAGCGGGAATGTCAGGCCGTGGCTTCAGGGCCACTGCCGGGCAGGGGAGTCGGGAGCGATGCGGTGGGACRGAGGCTGGTCGCTCCGGCCGCTCCCGACACCCGCAACCCGACAGGCCCGGAGAGGTCTTGGCAAGAGGGCCCTGCCGCCCGCCCAGCACCCGGCAGGACCAGGGCTGGACCCGCCATTCTCGCTCTGCACTCGGCCTTGTCCCCCGCACGAGAGGGTGTGCTAAAGGCACCAGCCTGCTGGGGCTGCACATCAGGAGCAAGTTCTTAGCCACACAACTGAAAGCCACAAATGTTTTCCCTGTGCCCTGCATTCCCTGCTCCCGTCCTGATGTGGAGRAGCAATTGGAGTTGCCTGGAGGGGCTGGGAAATTCCTTTATGGTCCTTGGTGAGCTAAAAYGGGTGATTGCAACCAAATGAAGCAGTGAAATGTTACTGTCTRCTCATGAGCTCTCTGGAGACGACACTGAGACTCTGCTGTCAATCCTGTGTCAGCAGCGAGCACTGGCACTTGGCGTTGCCTTTGGCTCATGATAGTTCCACAGATTCCCACAGCCTTGGGGAAAACAGGAAGCTGGATAGGGAAGAGAGGTACCCTGTCAGATCTCATATCGGAAGAAACAGTTTCGATGTGAGTTCACGTGCTGTTTAACACCGAGGAATCCACACAGCTGGAATCTCATCCTTTGTCTGCTGTCTTCAGCGAGACTTGCAGACAACAACAATCCACGAGCCCCGGGTAAGAGAGGCCGGACCTCCCTAGGCGCGGGGATGCTCATTTCCCTGCACGCTGGTGCAGCGCTGTGCCCGCCCCGCCTGGTCGCAGGGGCTGCCGGCGCCCCGAGTGCTGCCCAGCGCCCCGAATGCTGTCCGGTGCCTTGGGCTGGCGCGGGACTGGGGCCGCTCGCGCATCGGACCAGCACTGGGGCACCTGCTCGTGACGGTCGCTCCTGCCAGCCCGTGAATCTCAGCCTGGCGTTATGATGTGTTGGGCCTCTGTGATTCCTCGCTGTGCAGCAGCCACACAACGTCCCAGGGGACGCGCCTCTGAACTGTGTCTCTGGWGGCCTTGCACCCAGGCCAATGCCATAGGCACAAAGTGCTTCACATTTCAAAGTTTCCTTGGCTTTTCTTCTACTTCTTTTCACAGAAGCATCTTTGRTGGCTCTTCCTGCCCCGCTGAGCTCTTGCACCACACCTGTTTGACTTGCTTATGCTGGGCTGCTCTAAGAACGGAAATGAATAACAATATTTTAAAAATATGAAAAGAAATGGTTATCCCGCAACTCCCTTTGTGCACAAGATGGTAGGGAAGCTCTCACGCAGTCTGCRCTGTAGATGCTCATTTCACATCATTGGGTGGTCTCAGATGCTGCGAGTTTTGCAATGCCTCGCGCTAGCAGACAGGGTGAGGGCAGCCAGAGGATGACAGGGTTTGCAACAACTCCTGAGGTTTTAAACTATTTGTTTTGCTTCATCATTAGAACAGAAGCTGGGGCTCCTGAGCATTGCACAGGAGGGAATTTTGTGTGAGGGGCCGAGTGTAGGGTTTCTCTCTTTCCCAGTGATAGAGCAGGGCAGGCCAGGCCAGGCTTCAGAGATCCTCCTTTTGAAAACTCTGCTGAAATCGATATYTCTGTGAAATGTTCCCGCTTTGACAAAAACATTGTATTTTGATCAAAAAAATATTTTGCCAAAGTTGTTCCAGCCGCCTGGCCTGGGAGCGTCTTTGATGGCTGCAGTTAACTGCTCGGGTGAGTGTTGGTGCGCGAGCACGTGGCCTGCCGAGCGCGTTGTGCTGCTGCTGCTGCTGCTGCTGTTGCCCTCGGAGCGCCGTCGGGAACTGCCCCCCGGCTGCCCCAAATTGCACACGTGACGTAGTGCTGATGGCTGCACCTCAGCAAGAGCAGCACGCTTGCTCGTTATCTCGGCCAGGCTGCGGGTATGTAATTGAACTGGGTGAAGGACCAGGAAATAAAGGCAGCATTCCTAGAAGTGGAAGTGGAATAAATCATGGAAGGCTGAATTTCCATCCCTATTTTTACTGAGGGCACTGGAGAGCTTGTGAGCACGTGTGGTGTTACCTGCCCTTATGGATGTAATAATGAGCTGGATCAAGGTAAATTTAAGCTAAAACTGTGTGAGTTTCTGGCAGTCAAGCTTGCAGGCACTTGCAGTGAATCAATTAACAGCTCCAGAATGACCCAGTACATAAGCAAAAACTGCAGCGTTACTCCTGCCTTTCCAAAGGCTCTCCTGCTGAAGGAGCTTTGACCCACTTTTAATGCACGTGAGATCAGTTTCAAACAAGCATGAGCATTACAGTCGCACCAAATTAGAAGTTCTGCATGATATTTTAATGAGAAACTGGTGTGAAACTTGACTATTTTGACTGAAGATTGCTTGGAGAGTTGGGGCTTGTTCTGACGAGAAATGCAAAGTAGAACCTCAAAGGCTGCAATTCCTTGCGGATGGCAGGGAGTGTTCACACTGAGTTCAAATCGCGTTTCACGTGGCCATCGTGTTGGGTCCAGCTTTGGCTGCGCCGTAACCCCGCTGACTCCGGGGTTTGGAGAACCTGGAGCTTTCCTGTCTGTCAGTAAGTAACCAACTGCTTAGCTGAGGGGCCTGAGACTTCATGTGTGAGAGGCAGGACTTGGCTCTGAACGGTGCGGCAGGCCAGGCTGTTCAGCAAGGGCTTAACGTGCCGGGCAGGCCCCGTTGCAGCTTGAGCAGGAGTTCAGGGCTAGCTGCAGATCATCTGGGAGGCACATTTGAAAGGGCAGCTGTTCAGCCTTTCTTTCCATTGAAGCTAGGGGATCCCATGTCATTGACAGCACAAGGGTAGCGCTGGATCCTTTTGTATGTCAGCTTCGATTAGCCTGCGCTTATACAGGGGTTGTTTGAAATCAGGAGCAGTACCTTGTGTCGGAGATGCGACGTGTTTGTGGATGCTAGGTGTGGACACGAGTAGCGTGGGACACAGCACGGGTTTCCTCAGTGCCCTTCGGGACGAGGCCTTCGTGCGGTGCCTGTCCAGGCCTCACGTGGAGCCGCGACCCTCGACTTAGCTTACAGTGGGGCAGGAAGAACTAAGCGCTTGGAAAGAGTAACGATGACTAGAAAAACTGAGTTTCTGATATATAGTCGCTTCAGATTATCAGTTGCCTTTGAATTTCTTTACAGTTTGCATGTTGAATTTTTGAAAATAATCATATGGGTACCGTGAGTTGAGAGTATCAAAAAAAAAAAAAAAAATCCCCTTCAAACTGTAAATTTGCAGGGAAAATGTATTTTGGCTACCTTGGATCTATTCATTTACTTCAGTGGCAAACGCACTTGCACCAGTTTGCCAGTCAGGAGGGAGAGCTCTCGGCATTCCCCCTGCCCTGTGTTGTAGAAGGCCCCGGTGCAGCCTGTTGGGGAAAGCAGAAGCATTTGGCTTTGGAAGACTCCTCTTTCCTTGCATGTTTCATCCGTTCCTACTGTAACTACTGTTTTTCTTACTGCGTGCTACTTTGCAGCCTCCAAAGGAGCACAGAGGATACGGTGTTTCTGCGCAGGCATCGTGTTCATGCATGAGCTGAAATGGCAGACCTGCACTCCTGACTGCCCTGCAGCCGCTTCGCAGGCTGGGATACACCTGCATATGGCATGGTAGAAACCACCTCACTTCTGTGCCAGAGATGCTAAATAGATTTTAGAGTTTTTGCYGGAGTTTTTGACCGAAGGCAGAATGTTCTTGGACAGAACGTGCCGTTCCGGCTACCGGAGTTTGCTTATTAGGGGTAAGTTTCAATATCTAGTATTCAAAGCACCGCTCTGTGCCACAGAAAACATCTTACAGTGCTGGTTTTACAACATGTGGCCGTACAGTTGCCCCTCTGAGCTATTTCCCCACATGCCAGAAGTGGCAGCAGTCCAAGAAAGATGCAGTTTAGTCCAGCAGTCAAGCGCAACCCTTGTGCGCTCTGCTCTGCAACTGTCCGGGTGCATCTTCCAGCCATTTGTGCRTTCTGTCCTCACGAACCGGTGGTTGTAGGTGTCCAGGAAAATGCATGGAGATGTGTACGGAAAGTGCCCCTTTCCCTCCCTGCGTTGGGAGGCCCCGTGTGTGCTGGGGATGAAGCCCTTGGCTCCCTGCAGCGCCGCGTGCGGCCCCGTCCGCCGGTGCCCGCCAGCCCTGTGGGGCCTCGCTCGGCGCCTCCCAGAGCTCTGCGCGGAGCGTCCTCGGCACGGGCAGATCGCCGGGATCGCGGCTGCCGTAACTCATCCCGCCGCATCGCCTCGGTGACAGCGCCGGCCCGCGATGACAGCCTGATTTAGAGTGCTCTGTAATGTAATGAGCACAGCCACAAGGAGAGGAGAATTAGCCAATTACTGTYGCTTAGGGATTGCCTTCTGAGGTGGCTCTAAATTAATTGTTTGGGAGCTAGATTGGTGTCCAGTGGGACACTAATCCGGGGACGAGCGGTTAATTGTAACGAGGTTTTGTGTTATGCCCCTCCCTAACAATAAGGCTGTTGTTTATATGTCCAGCAAGGTGTATATTATAAATAGTGATAGGAATAAACTCAAGCTGGGGTAGGTTATTATTAGAGGTTGCCTGGAGAGGGAACTGAGGACGTTTCTATATATTTAGCAGATATTTATCAGTCACCGCAAGAGGAATTGGTGTGAAAACTTTCCAAAGAGGGCAGCTGTCCTCCCGCTGCCCACAGTGTGTGTGTACACAAACCCAAAACACGGACATGTCCCAGCTGACATGTTGTGTTGTGACAAGTCATCTCAGATTGTGTCAATCACATTGCCTTATGCTATATTAAGTGACATACTGTAATGTGATTGATACAACATGAAATGACACATCATCGTGCAAAATATCATCTGGAAAAATTTGGAAACTATGGAGGAGAAGCTGATCGCACTGTAGCCTTTCAAGTTTTGAGGCTGGCAAAGTAAGGAAGTAGAAGAAACTCCCTGGCATCAAAGCTGCAGCTGCCATTGAGATGCAGGTCAGGTGTGCTCTGCTACCTGCATCTCTTCATGGGTAATTAGTGGGTCACTYTTAAAAGTGCTGTCATTCCTTGGAGGCTGGCAAGTGTCTGTGGGTCTGAATTGAATTTCTCTGAACCACTTGGCACATCATTAATCATCAGTGTATCTGCACCGTACGAACAGCACTGCAAGCTAAATGCAACCAGTTTCAGTTCAGGAAGAAAAAAAAGCCTTTCTGAAACAGAGCTCAAACAGACTGTTCCCTTTTTGGTTATACAGTAAGTGAAATCTGAAGTACTTTAATGATAATAGTAATAATCATAAAACACTAGTGTGTGCGTGCTRGGTGACCACGTCCTCGCCTGTTCCCCTCTGTCTGACCCGTTGCTCTTACAGGCTGTGGGGAACTAAGTTGGGAACATGCACTACTAATATTGTAGTAGAGTACTTGMGGGAGCAGTTGCAGAGGGCAGAAATTCCCCAAAATCAAAGGGGAGCCTCACGTGGGCTCAGCCCGTGTCCCCACGGGGCCCGTGCTGCTGGCACCCGCACACGCTGCCTTCCTGCTCTCCCCGGCTGGGGCCTGTTAAGTTTAAACTTAATTCAGCTCTGACAGTGGATAGTAAAAGAAGAAAGCTGAGAGTTTTAAGTACCAAGACATATGATCTACTTAAACTCCTGACAAAAAAATAAAAAGTATTGCCTTACAAAGAGTAACAAAAAAAAAGGGTACAATAGTTAAACGTTTTTAAAGTCATTTATTCGGTAAAATTTTTAATTGAACAGTATTCTTGCTATTCCTGCTTCCCTTTCAGTCCTTGGGACTAAGGTGTTTTTCCTGCTGGGGAGATAAYAGTGGTGATGATGATGTCTGCTTCCCCCTTTGCCTTGAGGAGAAGGCAGGAAAATGGCCCTCAAGGAATGAAGAAGTAGGAGAGAGAAATCAGGGAGAGTGTCACGCTGCATCAGGAGGCAGTCGGGGCCCTTGCTCCTGTGCAGTTTTTATCCCCTTTGGCTGTTCTGCGCCGCTGCGCAGTACATGCGGGAGAGGCGTCAGGTCCTCTGGAACAGCAGGGAAAAGGACAGAAATTAAAATAATAAGAATAAAAATCAAGGGGGAAGAAAGGAAGGCCATTCCAGAGGAACTTTRCTTTTCCTTTCCAGATGTGCCAGAGGTAGCGGGTGCTGGGGAGGTGCTCACACCTCCTGGGACAGAGAAGGCCCAGCAATGTTGAGGTGAATTCCCCAAGTTCAGCGTAATTCTGCCAGAGGTAATTGTCAAAATACTTACTTTGACATTGGTTTGTGTTCATTCCTTTTTAAAGTAAGTTCGGTAAAGAGGTTTGAGTGGCTCCTGTGAATTCAAGCAGTGTGTCTGGCCAGCACCACGTTGGCCAAATTGTTGKTTTTTTTTTCTTTTTTGATACCGTSTGTGTGGTCTTATGGCAGGGTAGCGTGGTCTGGGGACATAGGTCTTCAGTCCAAGCTAACTGTTAGCTAGGGTGTTGTGAATGGCTGCAGGATGACGCGAGCRAGGTGTGCAAGCAGGTTTGTAAACGGACTGCAGCTTCCCTGCGGTTCCTCTGCTCTGTCCAGCCCCAGGTACAGCCATACCTGCATGTGCATAAAAATGTTCGCAAGTCCCAGCAGTTCTGCAGTCTTTAACGGGGAATTCATTCCATGCTCAATATTGGATATTATTGTTCCCCTATCAAAAGCTGAGAAAGAAAGAATCAGTCACACAGTGAAGGAGTGGGAAATACACTATATGGTAGTCTTGTGTCTAAATAAATTCAGCTTGGCTGGAGATTATAAAAACAAGCAAAGGAAATCCCTGGCCAGGCTAATTGTTCCTTTAACACTCACGTAAAAGAAAAGAGGGGGCGCGGGGACAGAGARGTGCCGCTGGGTGCGAGTGGGGAGCGAGCGGGTCGGAGGGAGGCCGCTCGCGCGGGCGGCGATGCCAGCCTGGCTGCGGCACACGGCACTCGTGGCGTGCGTGGGCGTTCGGCAGCGTTCCTCGGAACCGGGCGGGCGAGGAGCAATGCAGACTCGCTGCTCCCCTGCTCCGCGCTCGCAGAGCCCCGCTGGCTGCGGCGGCCGCTTGGKGAATGGGGCCTTGCTTCCCTGCGTTGCACGCGGGCAGGGTGGCTGCTGTTTAGTGGTAGCTCTTTCTGCTTGCTCAGGGATCACATATTCATGCAAACTGATTTAATAAAGTGATGCCGTCTTTTGTGATATTTTTTCTGTCTCTGCATGTCAGGGCTCTTTTTCTGAATGGAGTTCAGCTATTATTATGGCATATATTACCCTGGATCATTTTACTGTACAATCAATATACATAGCCCTATAATAAATATTGACATTACTTTAATGTTCTACAATGTCCAGTATGTCAAAACTATTTCAGAGGCCACCCATTACTGCTTGTTTCTAACATTTCCTGTCCGTTCAATGTGGAAAAAGTTTGCTGCTCAAGCTTGTTGTACGCTCTGGTTTCTAGAGATAGATGGAGGCAGGGCCCGTGCTCATGGATTAATGCTCCAGATAGAAGGAACTGGGTTCTTTTTCTCCAGCTCTTGTGCATGTCATTTAGTCTCTTCTGTACTTCTGTTGCGCCTTGCAGCCACTTTTTTAATCTTGTCCATTAGAACTGTGTGCTGTTTGGGGCCCTCTCTCGAGGTGTGTCTGTGCAGAGCTCCCCGCAGGAGGACTGGGAGCTCGCTCGGGCTTGCGGGCCGCTGTGGAGCAGGGCTCCGTGTGTCCTGGCCAAAGCCGCAGCTGTGAACGGTGCATCCTGCACTGCTGCTTTCCTCGGCTTCCCGAGGAGTAAAGGAGCTAGGGAGGGACGGTACCATAAAGCAGTGTTAGCTGATGTGCTCCCAAWAGCACGAGCTGTCAGCGGTGCGAGCAGTGTGCTGTCCTGGTGAGTGCGGGCAGATCATCTGCTCCCTCGTTGTGACGAGCTGGTCCCTGTGGCTGCAGGAGCAGGGGAGCTCAGCATGCTCGGCCAGCTGCTCCGCTTTGGGAGCGCTGGCTCACGTGAAGGGCACGGCAAGAGGACCTGATGACCGTCTGCAGGCTGAGAACACGGCCGCGGTCGGTGCTTCCCGACCCGGGGAACGGTGCCGCCGTCGMCGCCACGTCAGTGTCTGCCTTGGCATGTGTGTCGCGTCAGCACAAACACATCTATCTGTATTTGGATTGCAGAACATTTACATGGCTCCTTCTCTCTTGTACAGTATGGGAGCACATCAGTAACAACTATGAAAAACAGAGTGTGTGTATGAGTGTTTTAGTCCGTGAAAGAGAGGAGTGATCCAAACTGTGGGATCTTCTGGGCTACCACATGCTATCTCTATCTACAGTCTGCAGATAGAAGTAATGGTAAATTAGACATAGCAGCAAGGGTCTAAACGCAGACCAAAGTCACTAGGTTGGAGAAGGTGTTAGTAAAGCCTTCATCTCAGTCCTGTTTTTCTGGGAAGCAGGGATAATGCTTTACACGAGGTTAAGAGTCATCTTTGCAGCCCGTCTCCACGTATGAGGAGGGCAGGCAAAGGAAGGGGGATGTGAAAGGAGCCTGTAGGTTGCAGGGACGAGTCTGTCCCCTTGGCAGCGTGGCTGCGGAGGGGCCGCAGGGCGGCGGGCGCCAGGACAGGCTCTGCAGAGCGGAGCCCTCCCGGGCTGCAGCCCGGCTGCCTCCCGGCCCCAGCGCCTCCCGTGCTGCTGCCGCGGGGCACRTTGTGCGCGGGGCCCTGGGGAGCCATGGAGCGGGTGCCGGCACCAGGGTGACACTGTTGGTGCCATCATCGCTCCTTCCCCACGCATTGCCCACAGACAGCTGGCTGGCGGGATGCTGGTTACCCGCTGTTACTGGTGGAAAATATTGTTGCGGAAAGGTTTGGTAAGGGGGGAAAAATGGAGTCATCGGTAATATCTGTGTGGTAAGATACTTTGCCCTGAATGAATACAGCTGAAGAGAAGAAACTAAGTGTAATGCCAGAGCGGAAATCCCTGGTTTTGTTATGTCCTGTTTTGACAACATTTCTTGAAGCATTGGATGGAAGAGGATAGCTGCCCAGGAGMGTTCCAGTCAGGTCTGGTGAGCTCAGAATGAACGTGCATTTGCGTCCCCGTATCCCTTATACAACCCACGCTCTGTTCTTTTAATATGGCTTGGATGAAAGACTACAAAGGTTGCGAGAGATCCCCGACTTAACCAGGAAATGCCTCTTAAAGCACCTTGTTGATCTCGTCCCTTGATCTGACATTCAGCTCGCAGCATCTGTCTCTGGCCTCCGCTCTTGCGCTTAGTTAACTTTATTTGGCATTTTGACTGCCCCCAGCTTTTGTGATATCTAGTTCAAAGAGTTCAAAACGTTATTAGAGCATTTACTGCGAGCCCTGCATTACCTTTTGTGCAAGGGACAAGCAGATAGGGACCCTATCAAAGACAGCATCAGGAAGCGCGGCTATTCGGTGTGCCACGGAGAAGCCCCAGGTCCCCCTTTTCTCCCTTTCATTTTATGACACCCCACTCTGAGGATCGTCGGGTTATTCTGTGCTCCTGGAGGGACGTTTTGAACTTACTCCTACTGCGTTGTCACATTTTCGGTTTTCCCCCAAGCCGTGCTGATCCAACACTTCCTTTGCATTGAGCTTTGCCAACATTGGTGCTCATGATCTGGGAAGATATCTCTGTTTTTCCAAGGCAAATGAAATTCCATGGCCTATTTCTCCTTTGCTGCAGGCGGAGGCCAGCAGAGTTAATGTCGCTTTTCAGCACCAGAGAAAGTGCTGACCCGGCAAGGGGCCCAGGGATTCGGAGCCGAGTCCTCCAGAGCAGATGGTTTAACAGGGGAGGCCGTTAATCAGCTCCACTTCCTCAAGCGGGATGTTGCACTTTCTAATTTTTTTTGGTTTACTATTTTCTTCTTTTTTTTGGCAATTGAGTGCTGGGTAAGAGAAATGTAACTCTGTTTTTCTTTTCCAAGATGTGGCATCCAACATGGAGATGCCATTATATTGCTGTTATTTACACTTACTGAGCTAAAATGCCACAGATGTTTATAAGCGATTACAACTAAATTCTTCAGCAAATGTGCTGAATGAATCCCATACATCTTCAAATGCTTTGAATGCCTCTTGGTGTGAAAAGCAAGTTTGTTTCAGGTGGACACAACAACCTAGTGCTGGGATTTAATAGTGGTTACCAGAGGGAAAAAAGAGTTAGTTAAGGAAATCTTTAGTGCAGGCAGACAGGTAGAGGAGTCCCAGGGCCTCTTAATACACATAACCTAAAATGAATTTCTTTCATTTCTGGTTAAGCCCCTGAATACTTGTATAAATGCTTGAAAAGGAATGAAAAGATCTTGAAGGGAGAGAGCATTTCTCTTGTTCCCTGCGAAGGATGTGTAGCTGAGCAGGCACGTGTTGCAGCCGGGCCGCCCGTCCACGCGGGCTCGCATGCGGGAGCTCCCCTGCGTTCACAGCCTCTAGCTCCTGGGGCCCAGGGAGGAACTGGTGTTTTGATCCAGCTTTGTTCTCTCTAGCCCCTCTGCGTGCTGAGAGTGCCTTTGAGCGCCGCAACGCCAGCAGTTCCGGGCAAGGGAGGATGGAGAGCGCTGGGGAAACTCGTGTGGGTGGCACATGTGGAACAGCCGTAAAAAGGGCTTTGGTTGTATTGCATTTTTTGTCCATAAGGGTTTGGAGCCTGTGGAGGGCAGCGAATCTGTGTTCTGTGAGCACTGAGCCCTCCAGTTTCTGTCTCTCTAGTGCACGCCGATGCTCGGGCAGGGATRCCTGTCAGGGAAGAGGAAAAGCCTCAGGGATGTCCATGCACATCCTGCGATCCTTGCATGTGGAGTGATGGCCTTCCCCTTAGTGCTACCTGTGTTACCTTTTCCTGCTCAGAAGGAGCAAGTTAAGCTGGCCTGGCCAGAACTAGTTAGCCAGGTTTTCGCGTCACTGCTGATGTAGGCTGAGCTGGCCTGGTTGCCCTGGCCGTCCTGTGCCGTGGGTAGCGTTTCCTGAATCCACCCGTGCTGAAGCATCTTCGTACCCAAAACAGCACACATTCTGGGGACATGCATGGCATAAATCTCACATAAAGGCTGTGTGGGAGGCAGGTATTACACTTATGTCTCCCTGTGTCCCAGCCTAGTGCATTAATACATGGCCACTCTTCTTTCATAACTAAACTTAGATTGAAGCAGCTCTTTATCTGAGTGAATAGCTGGTGCCCATGTTTCCGAGTTAGCTCTGCTTGTGGATGTGAATTCTGTCCAATGTTTTCAGTCCGTTAGAGAGACTAAAAATGCCCAAGGGTTTGTGTCTCGCTCGGCCCGTTCGTGGCTCCGCGGCCCCTGGAGCGGCCTCCTCGCTGAGGTGCCTCAGGCAGTGACTTGTTATCTCAGGACCTGTCCTGAGCCAGATTAGCCTTGAAAAGTAGGAGCAGTGAAAACCTAATAGACATAGCAAAGAGGTAGCCGCTGTAAGAGAGGTCAGTTTGATCCTGAATGTGTTTGGGGCTGTTTTGATCTCTCCTGTTACATTTTGCTTCCACTTTTTCCAGTCTCTGCAGTTTTATGGAGCAGAGACAAACTGTAAAAAGCCACTAACGTGATGGCTTTTGAGGTGCTCAGCAGAAACAGAGATTAAACAGATGGGGATTTGAGGAGGCTGGTGTGGGGAGCTTGGGGAGCAGGAGGAGGAGGTGTTTGCAGGGGAGCTGGGTGCCTCTCGATGTACTCGCCATGTGCGCCTAGCTGTGAGCCCAGCAAGGAGGGGCCTCTGCAGGGGCCCTCACCTCTTAWCTCTTCCTTTTGTTGCCGTGAAAACGAGTCCAAGCCTACATGAAATAATCATCTCGGTTAACCAGGCATTGCTGGCACGCGCGCGTCCGTCCTCGGAGACTCCTTGGGAAGGGATCTCGTGTGAAAGCCAAGGAACTCCTTCAGCTGACAGCAGCTGAACCTGTGTGTCAAAATAAACATTGAGAGACTTGCCACATATGGGCCTTTTTAGAAGACAATGCTCAGTCTTGTAGTATTGAAGTCAAAGGGGGGTATCTATTGGCTTAAATGGCAGCAGAATCTTGCTCTAAATCTCTAGGCAGCTTGAAGCCTTTGCCAAGAATATCCCGAAATACCATTTCTGCTTCATAATGGAGGGGCCTTTTTAGCACTCTGATGCCACGGTGGAGACTGTTTCCTCTCTCAGTCCCCTGAAAGCCAAGATCGTGAAGAAACTAGGCAGAAATCTCAATTTGGGTCAAATGACCTGTGTAATTTTAATATTTACAATAGATTGTAGAAAACCATATACTAATGACTTTATATTTCCTTAAGTTAGAGACAGCCAAAGAGTATTTGTATTTGAAATATGGCATGAAATATTCCCAATCGCTGTCCTAAATAAACACAAGAGTGTTTGCGTTACCTTTTAAACTGCAGCAGATTAAAGTGCTCCTTAGCTATTGGCCATGAGTGAAACCAAGATCAATCTCTATAATTCTACAAGCCATCGTTTAAATATGTTCTGACTGTGTTTTTATATATTAATCACAGCAGATTATGAGGCACATGCCATACCATGCATATTTCTTGCAATCAGAATAGAACTGTCTGCAGTTCTCATTGTGAAATTATGGAATGGACTGAATCATAAAAAAGAAAAAAAAAACAGGAAAATCTGCTATTTCAGGACAGCTGTTCAGTATTTTTGGACAGATGACTTTTTTTTTTAAACAAAAATAAAGCATGGATATTTTTTTTTTGACTAGAAATAGCGAGCCAAATTCATTAAGAGGATAATTTCAGTTTGCAAAATAGATCATTTCCTTTCTTTCCAAATCTTGCTGAGTAAACAACATTCCTTATTGCTATTCCCCAGACTTCTTTTTGAGTTTCCACATGCAGGCCCAGCAATAATATCCTATTTTCAGACATCAGTGTCCGGAAAGAAGGAAAGGGCTGGCTGCAGTTGTAGCACCGCGTGCTGTGGCTCTCTGTGCTCTCCCCGTCTATCACCTCATGGGAAGATGACCATGTGTCGAGGGGCACCTTGCTGGTGCTGAGAGCGTGTCCACCGTTGTCACAGGTGTGCAGGACGTTGGCAGCAGATATCCTGGTGCATACAAATGGTCCAGGGCAACCACTGACATCTAACAGTGGAAGCGTTTTTAATAACCAACTCGGTCTGTACGAGTGCATCCCCGTTGGTTAATTTCCTTGCAGGAGTTTCTTTTGTTTCCAGGCTGGCGTGGCCTTGCGGGGCTTGGGTGCTCTGATCTGCGTTGACAGTTCTGTCTCTCCTTTAGGGAAGATGTAGGGCATGCTCACTTTTGTCCCTGCTTTCCTTCTGTGCTCTGCTGTGTTGAGAATGTTATGGTTCAGGCAGGGGACTCCCTCTCCGTGCGGAAGACAGGGTGGGAAGGTCGTGTTCCTAAAGATAGGTGCGCTTAGAAAGAGCATTCTCCCTTGGTCTGAAGGAGCATCACGTGGGAGGTTCAGAAAGTGCTTGCAGAGATCCCTTGTCTCCTTAGAGCTGTAAGAAAGTCACTGCCGTCTCCCCGTCATCTAATGGCATCTCGTGCCATGGAGGAGTAGGCTCTGAGCTGGGCTGCTCTGCCCTGTGAGGCTGCAAGGCGTTTTGTGGGAGCGAGGCAAGGAAAGAGAAGGATAACCTCTAAACTGCAGGAGTGAACACTAAATCTCTGCCAGCAGAGCAGTGGGGCAAGCAACGTGGTGCCGCTTCATGCCCGTAGCTTGTGGTCTGTGTTACATGCCAGCTGACCATTGCCTTATGCTGCATTGCACTCCTGCACTGGCAACGGTGTCCTGGATATTAGGATTACAACTGTGCTTTCATGAGCTGAATCTTGGAAAGGGCAGTACATTCATTGCTGGCATGTGCCTCACACGGCTCCCAACAAAATGCTTTCAGAAACATGTGGTTAGGGAATGTGGAAATGAATGTTTAAAGAGCAAACTGTGTACAAGCTTGTTGAATTGTAGCGTAGGTTATCTGGTGCCCAGTTCTGCAAGATCCYAAATGCATCCAAGTCCCCCCTGCTCCTGTTGGGATCCTGGGAGGCTGAGAATACCCAGCTGCTTCCAGGACCCGGCTTTAGCRGTCAGAATAACACACTGCATGGCTTCCTCTCACTGCAGTTCATGAGAACATTGTTGTGGCACTCACTCAAATGGGGATCTTTTATGCAGAAGTGGTTCGTTACAGTCGTATTCTTGGAAAAGGACTCTGAAGGTTCACAGTTCAAGTCTTGGCTTGCAGGCTGCCTCAAAGGTAAAAGACCTTCTCAAATGGTTGAATGGCACCTCCCAAAAAAGTGCCTCAGGTTTTTGTTTTTGTTTTGTTTTTGTTTTTCATTAAATTTTATCAAAAAAAAAAAACCTCATAAAATTAACTAATCTCTTGGTCAATTCAGTGTTCCATCCCATCAGAGACATCCCTGGCTATTGAAGGTTTCAGATACAAAGCAGGAACATAGACACAAGGTTGCAGGAGAGATCCTGTTATTAAATTACTGGAGAATAGTGGAGAACTAGTGTCCAGAACGGTTAAGCCATCGTTTTRAGTCATGATTTCACAAGTTCCAGGCAAATAATATTCCCTTTGCCCTATAATATTTTCTCTCTTCATTAGTTAGGAATGGAGAATCCGTTGGATCACTAGAAGGGAGGCTCATGAAGAGAAGCACTGACTGATTAGAAGTTAGGCACAGTAGCTGAAAGCTGCCTGGGAAGTGTGATAAGATCTGAGGAACAGAGGAAGTGAAAATCTAGGTGAGATTGTCTGTCCGTTTAGATCCTGCTCAACAGCGGAGCAAAAAGGATGATGATAGAGGAACTGTAATAACCTACAGAGACTAAATACTTGCAGTGCACTATTCAAGGCCTGGCAAAGAAAGAAAAGAAAGAAGAGAAAGAAAGGAAAGAGGAAGGGAGGAAGGAAGGAACATTAATCTTTGCTGCCAAGCAGTTTTCCTGARTAGATAGAGTGGATACCAATGTCTTTCTTCACCCCCTTGTTCTGCCATTCCTTGCAGTCTTGGGAACAAGGCTGCTCTGGTGACAGCCATGCTGGAGTTGGATGTGACTTTACAGATATCCTAGGAAGATTCACCTCACTGCTGAGACCACATGAAGCCCCAGTACAACTAGGGCTGCAGGAGCAAGAAATTGCGTGAATAGAACTGAAGACTAGTGAGATTCATGGGTTTGCCCAGTGGGGATTTGGGGCATTGGCATCYATCCTGGTAGTAACACTGTGCAATACTGCAGTTTCCTTGGCTTTGTACTAAGGTCCTATTTATATGTGGCTCAAAAGAGGTCACAGACGTGTTGTAAATATGATGGAAAGGTGCTCCAAAGGTGTTCGAGCAGATCTGCAGAAGGTGTTGAAGACAAGCCACAGTGACAGGCAATTCATTGACAATCTGTTACAGTGAATTCACCATCCAACACAACACCTACGAATCACAGTCCTAAATCCTTATAAGCTGTTTAGATATAAATTCTTAATATTACCATGTCTCTGAGATTTGTTTTCAAAACTGTTTAGTATTAGATTTTTAAGAAGCTCTAGTTCCRATACACGGACTACCTTTTGGTTTGTCAAGGGTACTTTGCTGGAATGTACCATGTTATTTTGCCTTCATTTTATCAGGGAATGATGTCTTTTTGCCCCGAAGTAGGYTGAGCATCAGTTTAAAGTCTGCCATAGTCCCATCACAAGGTGGGGTGGGTTGAAGGAGCCTATTAATCCATCCAAACTGAAAATGCCTTTCTGGCCTTAGAGCCCACGGATGAGCTAATGCAATGTGTTGTCCTTGTGGTCCGACTTCGGCAGAGACATTTTTCTCTGTTAAAAGCATTTTGCCCACCTGGATGTCCTTGGGAAAGACTTTAAAGGCCGGGGCAGCCACATGGGACAAGGGTCCCGCGCTGGGCATCCATCAAGCGGCTTCAGCCTCACGGGCCGTGTGATTATAGCCCATCCGCTCCGCACCAAGGGGGTTAAAAGGAGATGCAGTAAACTTGGACAACCTTGCTACTGTTTCTGAGGGCTAGATTTATTCTCTGGACGGCTTCAGCCTTCCTCCAGAGAGTTCACTGCGTAAGTCAGTGTGACAGATTTATCTGTGCTCGCCGAGACGGTGGCTGTTTTCTCACTAGGCAGGTGGAAGGAGAAAGCAGCATGAAGACAGCTGCCAGCTGAGAGGTCACAGTTGAACTCGTGCCACGGAGCGATCATAAATTATGAATCTCCCAAAGAGTTACAGCTTCTGCTCTTATTTCTGTCTTGTCCTAAATTTCTCAGCTGCGCTTCTGTTTATTTTCGGCATGTCATTCTCGTCCGCAAAGGTTGCCGAGCGATCGCTGGGCAGAGCTTGAGCCGGGAGCGCAGCCCCTGGTTGCCAATGCCAGGCACCTGGAGTGCCCTCCTCGCCTTGCCTGCACTGTGGATGCCCCTCTAGCCCATCCTGCTCACTRCCCGCGCCTTTGGCTTCCGTGCTCCTGCTCTGCGCGCTCATCCAGGGCACTGGCACAACCGCCCGTGGTGTGAAGTTGGTCACTTACTCAGGGACGTTGCAGGAGCTGGGTGGGCCTGGACGTGCCTCCTGCGAGGCCCTTGGAGATGTCCTGAGCTCTGCTCTGGGTGCCCTGCGCACGTTCCTGCGTGGTGCAGGGCAGCGCTCCAGCCACGCAGAGCTCCGGGACGTCGTTGTGGGCGCTGGAAGGAGGCCCGTTTGGAAGCCTGCAGGGGCYGGGCTGCTGCAGGTCAGTGCAGCTCCTCGGAGGAACTGGCACTCAGCACCTTGACTGACGGGGCTCCTCAACCAGCCATGCTTTTCYCGGTGGCACCTGCGCATATCCTGCAGTATTTACCACCTCTGGGCACTTGTGCACTACGTTTGGAATAGCYGTTCTGAGCTGCTCCCAATAGCAGCTGCCCCATCACCGCCCCAAGTACTGTCTATTCTTAGTGTAATGAAATTCCCACAAATTCCTGTGGGGCCTGGCTCTGCCTTTGCTTAAGTGCATGTCATTGACACCGGCTCCCTCAAACATTAGCCCCTCCATTGCTGTTTGCTCTTTCCATMTACGTGCTGGAGGGCCAGTCTCACTGCTGCTTCTTCAGTGCATCAGAGATGTGCGTGCTCGGAYGTGTGTCTGTGAGTAATTCCATGGAAGTCAAGGGGGTTTTCAAGCCTAGCTGGTGCATGCAGGGCCTCTGGAGCCTGCAGCTTTAGAGGAGTGACCGAAGTCCCTGCTGTGGCAGTTCTCTGTGCGTGCCCTGTGTCTCTGGTGCAGCCCGTGTTCCCCGGAACACTTAAAAGCCCCCAGTTCCCAGGCAGGGATGTGCGTGGGGTTGGTGCAGGGCAGCAAGCTGCACCAGGGCATTCCAGCTGCCCCACGGGGAAGCACAGCGGCCAACAGCTCCCTAAGCCTCTTCCTTGTCACAGGTGGCGAAAAGAACACCGGGCAAGCAAGAAGGGAGCAAAGACTGGCCTTTTTATTGCTAGTAAAGTTCCCTTTACTGCCAAAAGGCCTTTGAAGCAAAAATACCAGCTTGCTGGGTGGCATCCACAACCTGAATTTAGCTTTAGCCATATGGTAGCAGAGAGTCAGATTTCTGCCAGCACATAAGGCTTCCCGCCAAGTGCTTTCCAGGTTCTGAGTGTCTCTGCAGTATTGCTTCCCCTCTCTCTTAGATTTCGGGATACATCACGCTTGTTCCTGCAGGTTCGTTCAGTCCTGCGACATTCCTCTTTCTTGATCAGCAGCATTGGTATGATCTTGATTTCCTTAAGCATTTTTTTTTCTCCTCTGGGAAATTTATTTCTCTTTCTGGCATCTGTCCTCTCCTCTGCACACTCAGGCAAAGAATTCATTTCATTTTTTTCCTTAAACAATGCCCTTACTACTTGTGTCAATAAATTACCCGTGCCATTTTTAAGAGGTCCTTCTGTCTCCTTCGGTGCCCTCTCCTTCTGTATGTACTTAAAAAATGTCTTATTTATCTTAACCCCTGCTGTGATCTTACTCTGTTTGATTCTCCATCTTTGCCTTCCTTATCATATTTTACACCAACTTTGCCCCCTGATTTTTACACTTCTCTTTTGCACCCCATATTTTATATAGAATTATGCCTATTTCTTAGTTGTAATTAATCACATCCAATCATGTGGTTCCCTGTAAGCACCTTTCTGGCACTGCTGTGCTTACTGGAGACAAGCAGTGTACGCTTGTCCTTTTCTGCGCACCACCCTTTCTTTCTTCCTCTGTTCTGTTGTCAAACAAAAGTTAAGGGCATCAACCACCAGAGATGGATAGATACTGCTTTCTTAGCCGTTTGCAGGCCTGCTTTTCTTAGTCTTCTGTTGGGAGCGTGGCGGCAGCGGATGCTGCTGCTTTGCAGCCCGTGCAGCTCCTGGCTCTGAGGGCGCTTTCACAGGCGGGGAGGCTGCCTGGGAAGAGCCTCTAGCCTCCATCAAGGCCTCGGCTGCCGAGGACACCTTGTCGAGACTAAACCCCCTTTCCCTGTGCCAATGATAGGTGGTACCCAGGACTCCCGGGCTCGGAGCTGTCGTAGGGGACGGGAGTGCAGGAGTCAGCTGCGTGTGCCGTGTGGGCAGTGCGTGTGTCGGGCACGCGGTGCACATCCCCAGGCAAAGCGGGTTAAAGTGCTGTGCCCGGGCTTCCTGTAGCTTTGCACATCTGTATGGACTAATGCTGTGGTGCCCGAGGGACCCCCACCTTTGACCCTGGAGTCAGGGGAATCAGGTGCCAGGTTTTGCAGTGCTGCAGTTCTCTGGCAGGGCGGTTATATTTGTTAAGTCTCTGGATTGGTATTCACATTCAGGGGGGGAAAAAAAAGGCCTCCATAACGAGCACACATGTTTTGCCCTTTACATTTGAAAAACACACGACACTGGATTCTCTGGTCTAAATTTAACGAGACACTTGGTTTCAACATGGGCTTCCCCGCTGCCTTCCAGCCGCGCGGCTCCGTGAGGCAGTGGATGCGCCCGGCCTGAGGCCGTGGYGGGTGGAAGAGCAAAGAGCTTTGCTTTTCCCCACGAATTGCCCTTCAAGCACCTCAAAGTGCACCCCACACCTGCGCGAGGCTTTGCAGGGTGTCTGCTCGGSTGGGAACCGGTTCCAAGTGCGCTGGGTTATTGCAGCCTTTCTAGCAGGGATCAGCCGCACAGCGCGCGCTGGCAGGTGCTCTGCCATCTCACAGAGAAAAAGCCGCTGCTTTTCTTTCTTTTTTTTCCCCTTCCCTTCCTGACAATAATGACGAGGGAAACTTCCCACCCTTGTCCTCTGCATCCTGTCTTAGAATTTTTTTAACATCCCTTCAATTTCCATATGGTTGGAGGGAGGCCAAAACTGAATTCAGTCTCTCACAAATCTTTTTTATCCCCCTTTTTTTCATCTGCTTTATGTTTCTCCCCACCCCCTTCCCYACTCCTCCACATTAGGTAATTATAGAACAGACTCTATGGTGGGCATCCAGTGGACTATTTTAGATTTTCTTTTTTTTTTTTTTTCCCCACATGGGAGTTTTAGAAACGCCAAACAGATAAAAATCTACAAAGGCTTTGCTCCCATTCCCTAAAACATAATTATTTACCTATTCAGTTCACAGTCAACAGACTGAAGTGGTTTTGCAGCTAAGCTGGAAGTAGCTCTAGTTGCTGTTTTGTTGGAATAATATCAGATTTCCTTCTATGCTTTGCATAGCTGTCACCCAGTGATATGATAGGTCAGTGATTTATTGACCTACTAAAAGCACTTTCACCGACTTGTCATAATAAACTTTACTTAAAACATTAAAACATAAAACATCAACCAGCAGCTCAAGCAGAGATGCCATACAAATACTTTCTAATTTAGTTAAGCTTTGGTGCAGATCCTGAAAATGAAGACCCCAGCATAACAGTTTTTTTGGATTTGTCATGCTAGGATCTGTTGTGTTAAGTAACAAGAATTATAAATACAAATGCCTTGAAGTATGAAGCGCTGACAAGGAGCTTGGCTCAATCTCAATCCCTCATCATTTTTGAAGGCCTTGTGGAGCCCRTGAAGGAGAAGCCAGCTGTAGCAATCATCATAGATTTAAACTGTGCAAAGTTACCGGTACTTTGGATTAAATAAGTTGGCCTAAGAGGACCTGTGTGCCAGGTGTGTGTCATTATGACTGTTTTGGTTTATAGTCTGGTCTTGTAAGGTCGCACCGGTTCAGAGGCAGCTCTGGCTGTGGTGTAGAGAGTGGCCCAAGTCTTACGTTAATGGGAATGCAGCTGCTTGGAGATGAGTATCTCTGGCTTCTTCAGGTGCAGCTGATGGCATTGGGTTGATTTACTGGCGCGTGTGCATGTGGTAG
This sequence comes from Nothoprocta perdicaria, assembly GCF_003342845.1. Taxonomy (NCBI): domain Eukaryota; kingdom Metazoa; phylum Chordata; class Aves; order Tinamiformes; family Tinamidae; genus Nothoprocta; species Nothoprocta perdicaria. The sequence continues at coordinate 274,529 of NW_020454516.1, forward strand.
GCATGGTGTGCGTGGTATGGTGCTTGTGGTGAGGTGTATGTGGTGTGGTGCTCATGGTGTGGTGTGTGTGGTATGGGGCTCATGGTGTGGTGCTCATGGTGTGGTGTGTGTGGTATGGGGCTCATGGTGTGGTGTGCGTGGTGTGGTGTGTGTGGTATGGGGCTCATGGTGTGGTGCTCATGGTGTGGTGTGTGTGGTATGGGGCTCATGGTGTGGTGTGCGTGGTGTGGTGCTCATGAGGAGGTGTGCGTGGTGTGGTGCTTGTGGTGAGGTGTGTGTGGTATGGGGCTCATGGTATGGTGTGGTGCTCATGGGGAGGGGCTCATGGGGAGGTACGCGTGGTGCTCGATGCCATTTCTGATTCCCCGTTGTGTGACATGGGCTTAACCAGATCACGCTTTGCTGCTGCGCTGCCTCATCACCTGAGGAGTTGAAGGTGTTTGATATTCTCAACTAATGACATTTTCTGCTCCTAATTGGTGAGCAGTCTTACTTATTTTGGTAATAGTCATTAGTGTGTGCCAGCTTGGAGGAAAGTACTCCCTCTCTAAGAACTATTTTCTTTAATTTTTGAAAGTATTAAAGAATGGAAGGGAGGACAAAATGTATTCCATCTTTGTTTCCTTCTCTCTAATCTTTATAATTGCTTTCTTTCATTTCTCAATAAATTAAATTAGATCACTCCATGACCGTCTCCAAGAGGGAGTATGCGGCCTTATGGATGGTGCAGAAGATGCCTGGGGATTACTGTTTTGTTTGTGGTAGTTTACAGTTCAACATTTGTCAGGTTTACAGGCCCTTTCATGTTATCTGATCCATTGAATCCCAAGGAGATTTCCTGAGCACTTTTTAAAACTGGTGAGAAAAGGCTACAAGAGAAGTACAGACGTAACAAATCAGGGCTCTGCAGATACTTTTGTCATCATGTGACAACTTGAGTCTTGTCACATACATGTGAAAATTAGATGATGGATAAGCTACAGAGGGACACATAGCTGGAAATACCAGGAAACAATAATTGAAGCCTTCTCTTCCAAGGAAAAGAGATGATTTCCAGCTGGATTTTTGTGGCTATACTAATGAGGACAGTTAAGAGGTGCTTCGCAGCTTGCCTGGTGAGCCATAATACGGGTGGTTCGAGCTAAGCTGTGAGTGCCATGCTTCACATTCGGAACTGTGTCACGGGGGAAGAAAAAACAAAGTCCCGCAGCTGAGTTAATGAAAAATAAATAAGCGTAGTAATTCCAGCTTAACGATTGGTAAGGTAATTGTTAATTGTTACTTTATGAAAAATAATTAGAAGGATTGCATTCTGAGATCAGTGGGCGGAAAGGATTTTACGTGTAGAGGAGCAGAGGCTAAGCAGGACCCTGCCCTGTGGGCTGGAGCTCCTCTGTCGTGCGGCCCTTTCCATCAGGGTTCTCCTTCACCGACTGTGTTGGTGAAGCTGTGATTACCACGTGCTGATGGAGAGGGGGATGTTGGTTCATTTCCTGTCTTGCCTGCTTTGGGTAGGAGCAGGATGCATTGATTTTATAAAATGTAATTGCATTGACTGCTCTTGTTATCAGGATTGATTGTATTGACTTGAGTTGCATGTTATGTTTTCACACTCTTGCTTTGAAATAACAGTTTTAAAAATTTCTTTCCCTTCCACATTGAGATTCTTTATAATAATATATTTTGAGTTAAGTTTCATGTTGCATTTGATTTATCAGCTGCTAGGGTTGCTCTGAAATGCCATCAGGAGTATTCATAGTATCTACGTGACAGTAACCACTAAACCCAATTGCTGTTGACCCTGGTCATGTCAACCATCATAACCTTCCCTCAGGTTAGGAGGCTGGAGCCAGGAAATACATTTCAGCTTCTTATTCCTGTATGTCACGTCCTTATTGCAATCCATTCTAATTGTTCATTAGGGAATTGGGATGGTTGAGAATACCRGAGTGCATAAATAACAGCAAGTAGATGTCTGTGGAGAATGATGTTAGGAGTGAAATGTGGGATCTGCCTTCCAGCCCCGAGGTGACAGAAATTGAGGAGATTGAACCATTCTGAGATTCTGTGACTTCGTTTTTAGAAGTGGTGGTGATGGGTAAGCTATTTGTGGAAGTGTGTGTTTGCCCGGATAAGCCTGAGGAGGGAGCGTGGGGTAAAGGCTGACGGCCCTCAAACCCGGGYACTTAGAGTTACTTTGTCCTATATAGAGGTAGTTCGGATCAAGTAGTCTGGTTACAAGATCAGAGAATACTGAAATTGCTGAAGTCTGCGTGTACTCCGTGTCTCTGGAAATAAGGCCACTTTTATTCAGCTGCCCAAACACCGTTTCGGGGTGTCGTTTTCAAAGGCATTTTAGAGAGCACAAAAAATACCGAGGCCTCTTTTGAAACTGTGTCTGATCCTAGATACTTATGTGGAATTTCAAAAGCTCTCTCCACTGTTCAAATTTTACTCCTATTCAAATCATTGTGAAAATTACCACTCATTTCTGTGGGTGATGGATAAAGCTGATAAATGCATAAAAAAAGACTCCTATATTTGGCTTAAATCTTAAAAGCCATATCCTTTCTTGCTTCATGAACCTAACTGGCAGTGATTTAAAGAACGTTTACCCAGTTTCTCTGCAGTGGGAATATATAAAAGCCTCTGAATATAATACATTAATATAACATTCCTGCAAATACTGCTCTAGCAACAAAAAATAAGTGAAAAGTTTGCTTGGATATCTTGCTTTTTGGTTTCTGTTTTTTTTTCTTCTTTTTCTTTGCATTATTTTTTACTCCTCTTCCACTTAGTGTTTTATAACATTTTGAAATCCTTCTTTAAGTTGAGCGTATTTGCAGAGACTTTGAGAAGAGATCCAAAATGCCTTGGAAGGAGCTGCTAATAGCTTCCAAGAGCAGATTAGAGGACATGTACATACCGTCTGTGTCATATTAGGTCTCAAGTAAAGTCTTGTTTAAAGTAAAATACCAACTGTCTTTTGAAATGCCATCATTCCCCAAAGTCCTGTTAGAGACTCCTAAATCCCAAGTTCAGTATCTCTACATCTACAGGCAAAGGACAAAGGGTCAAAGGCATAGTTTCTCCTTATTTAAGATTCCTCTTTCATTTTATTACAGGACCCTGGGGTAGACTCTCTCCAAGTCCAGTCTTCGCCAATCACATGCTAATAACTTCAGCTGAAAGAGGGCTCTACCCTAATGTCATTATACTCCCAAGCAATGATTGATTATGTTATAGTATGTTTTTGAAACCTAATTACTGTCTCAGTTTGTATTTGAACTCATTAATCTTCTAGCCTGTAAATAAGTAAAATTGACTAAATAACTGAATTTCTTTAATGATGGGTTCAAGTTATCTGTGTACCTACTGCTTTCTGTTAACCTCTTTGTTGCCAGGAGATGCTTTTGGGTGAGTGTTTTGGGGGATGCTTTTGGGTGAGTGTTTTGGGAGATGCTGTTGGTAAGTGTTTTGGGAGATGCTGTTGGTGAGTGTTTTGGGAGGTGCTGTTGGTGAGTGTTTTGGGAGGTGCTGTTGGGTGAGTGTTTTGGGAGGTGCTGTTGGGTGAGTGTTTTGGGAGGTGCTGTTGGTGAGTGTTTTGGGAGGTGCTGTTGGGTGAGTGTTTTGGGAGGTGCTTTGTGGTGAGTGCTTTGGGAGATGCTGTCGGTGAGTGCTTTGGGAGATGCTGTCGGTGAGTGTTTTCCCTGTTCCCGCTGGGCTGGCGTGGCGGGCGAATGGAGGCGGCCGCCTTCCCAGGGTCACTGCGGCCGGAGCATGCGGAGTGGCCAGGCACATGGCCTCCACAACCTGGGAACACCGTGTSCTAGGGGAAATGCCCTCCGGCAACACGCCGCCTCTCCCAGCGGCGGGGACGGCCCTGGGAAGAGGCGCAGGCCCATCCTTTGCCGCAGCCGAGGCTGCCGGGAGTCAGACTGAAGTCATGGAACGAGCCTCCGGGAAGGACAGGCTTGAGCAGCAGCTTCCGCCCAGCCCCAGCCATATATCCCTGGTTTGGTTCATGTCCTTGGCGTGTTCATGTCCCTGGTTTGGTTTCCTCGATGAATTGACTTCACCTACAGGTACCTGCACCTGCCGAGAAACAACTTCTACACGCCCGTCAGTAAGTGAGGAAACAGTGATTACTTTCATTTATTGGTAAACACGTTTTTAAACCTGTGCATGACGGGGATTTTATAAGAGCCTGGGTGGACAGGACATCTCAGACRCTGTCATGTCCACCAGATGCGTTAGTTGTGACTTCAGGCCCTGATGAGCGGCTTCAATTTGATCTGTATCTTGCTGGAGCACTTAGGCATATGCTTATCTCTAGATACATGAATAGTCCCATGAGAACACCCGTGTGCTTAAAGTTCGGCATGCGTTTAAGTGCTTTGCTGGAGCAGGATCCCCAGCCTTCCTGGGGATAATTAAGTCATGCCGAAAGCTATTTTTCTGCCACATTTTGTTTCTGGTTCACAGGATGAGAAAATCCATTCTCATCAAAATACCAAGTGGATCATTTTTAACCTGATTATTTGTTAGGGATTCGTGTCGTTAGAGTCAACTTCTCCTTGCTCCTTCCTTCCATCCATCCCATCGAGCGGGCACTTGTGTTTTCCATGTACCCTGTTCCTTGGCTCCGCAATGAGSATGCTGTAACTGAGCCCTGTTGTGCCCGTGTCCAGGCAGTGCCAGGAACAGTGCTGGGAATGGTGCTGGGAATAGTGCCGGCCTCCAGTCACTCCTCCCTGGGAGCTGGTGGTGCCCTGGCATCCGAGGGGCAGCCTCGCTGCCTGGCGGCCCTGCAGCTGCAGGGCATTTGGGAAGGGTGTTTGGGAAGGGTTCGCTGCTCCAGGAGCCACGCAGGGGGTTGGTAGCCAGGGCAGGAAATAGCCCTTGTGGGGACAAATAGGAAGGAAACGTGCAGAAAATCAAAAATAGCGTTTATGCAGTTGGCATCATGGAGTGAGCGTGCTCGCGGTGGTTGCTGGTGGAAGGCTTTCCCTCCCCCTGTGCGGCAGGTAGGAACTTGCATGACTTTCTGTGGATTTGGTGGTTCCCTGCTTGGAAAGGCGGTCGGGATGGCAGGGCAGCCTCACCTACTGCTCTGACGGGCGTTGGGCATCCCAATGAAGGGAGAGCAGCGGGAGAACCCTGCGCCGGGCGTCGGAAAGGAGCGTTGGTCCCGTCTAACAAGGTGCTGTCCATGGGCGAAGCCCAAGGCGCCGCAGTTGACACGCGGAGGATGAAGCGGGATGAAGGCAGGAGGAGGAGGAGGCTGCGCGTCCCCTACGCGGCGGCCTCCAGCCTGCCCATAAAAACATGCGTGTTCCGCCTCGCTTCCCTGCGCGGAACGTGGGGGGAGAATGCGAAAAGGCTAATTGCACATTGTTTTTAAAAATTAGTTTGATAATTCATCATATAGTAATTAAACTAATTAGAACACTATTCATTTCCAACCACCTTAATTAGGCCTCAACTTGGCAGGAAGCCCATGAGACCAAAATGTTGCAATTTGTTAAACAATTGAAAGACTTTGATAACAAATGACCGTATTCAGCTACATTTTAGTTAATAAGATTTATATATTAATCTAGTTATACTTTGTTCCCTCCGAAGTTGGCAGAGCTTGCCAGTCTTCTGATCCCCCCTGCAAAATTCCTAGAGACTGTGTTAAAACAGCTGGAAAATTCTCTGAATCTAATTGAGGCCCCTGTTTTTATTTTTTCCCCGCTGYAGCCAGCACTCGTGGGGCTGCGCTCGGCAGCGGGTTTGCAGCGACCTGGCGGGGCGGCTGGTGCCGCGAGGCGGCCGGGCGCGCGGCTGCCTCTGGCTTTGCTTTTGGGGGCGCTGTTGGATCAGCTTGGAGCCACTCGCCTGGCGCTGCGCCCAACGCTGCGCTCAACGTTGAGCCCAACGCTGCGCTCAACGTTGAGCCCAACGCTGAGCCCAATGTGGTGCCCAGCACTGCACCCAGCGCTGCATCCAACGTTGAGCCCAACGCTGAGCGCAGTGTGCTGCCCAGCACTGCACCCAACGCTGTGCCCAACACAGCACCCAGTGCAGCGCCCAGCGCGGCACCCAGGCTCTTCCAGCACCCAGGGCCCTGGTCGCGTCGCGGCCCCTGGCACCCCCAGCGTGGGCACGCAGGGCTCAGCGCTCGCCAGTCTCCCCACGCGCTTGCTTGTAATGAAGTGATAATCGCCTCAATGAAGAAATGTTGATGGCAGAAATAAATACCTGCGTTCCCTTAATCTACTTTGCTCTGGAATTGCTAAAGGAAATTTGGCTTTAATGGGGGGTATACGTCAGTTTTTAACAAATGATTGTAAATCTGTTTAGAGGGAACTTAGACGAGTCAGTCCCTGTTTCAGCAGGAAAAGTTACTGATCTATAAAGGCATAAGACAGACCAAAAAAAAAAAAAAAAAGCACAAACAAACAAAAGTCTGAAAAAGATATTGTAATAATTATGTTTCTTAGTGTCACTACCTTGTGCAACATCTGGTTTGTTTCTGTTCTTTCCACATCCTGCAGATGTTGCTGAATACATGAAAAGCACTGACAGGAGAATATTTTAGCCAAGAAGCAATTCCAGTGAATAATATAAAAGGGTATCCTCTTAACTCTGCAGAAGTCGAGTAAGCAAAGACTTCTAGTTTCATTGCTAGTAAAGATCAGACCAATAAGCAAATGGGCCAGGGGCCCTCTAAAAGTGTCAGGAATAATCTGTTGTGTATGAAATAGAAAAGGATCTGGAAACAAGATGAAATAATAAATTCCGATGGAGCCTTGTTGGGCTGCCTTTCCTGGCCCTTGCTCCCTGCAGCGGCTTCCCCTGAACCCCTCAGGGCAGGTTGTTGCTGAGAGGAGGGGAAGGGGCAGGAAGGGGCTGCGAGGCCCCGGCGCTGCCCTCCGGGTGGGACGGTTCGGTGTGAGGCTGGGGCTGCACGAAGGGAGCTGGCAGCCCTGCGCAGGCTGCAGCAGGAGAGCCGTAAGCTGCTCTCACCAACCTGTGCCCTTGCGCACCTTCCGAAATAGGAGCTGAAGGAGGCCGGGCGTCAGCAGTGCCGAGAGCTGCAGCAGGTGCACGGGCCTCTAGAAAGGCAGCGTGCACTGCCGTGCAATGAAATGGAGCAAAGCAGAGCCCGCCTGGACAGCATCCCCAAAGGCAGCTCTTGACGTGGCTTCATGTGGCCTCCCGGTGACAGCAGCCGGCCTGGCACAGGCCAGGATTAGCAACTGCTGYGAAACACGGGTCTGGGAAAGGGCGAGGAAGAGGAGGAGTACTGTGTGGTGGCTCCAAAGGGCGAGGAAGATGAGGAATACTGTGTGGTGGGTCTGGAGACAAGAGGACACTGGATGAGAAGCAAACAGGAACGTGCTGCGTGGCCGGGCRGCAGGACAGGGCCGACCGTAATGCAGATGAGCATAAATCAAGGGTTGTTTTGCAGTGAGAAACAGCGGCGGATGAGAAGGTGCACGAGCAGGTGCATCGCGTCACCCGCCCTGCTCGAGCCTCTCATTTTAATAGATGCCAGTTAGTGCTGTGCATAATAATGCACATCTGCCAAGGCTCTGCAGCACGCACGGAGCGCTCCCACGGAGCCCGACCGCGGGAGTCACTGGTGGCTGCTCCGCACGGCGCGTCTCCAGCGAACTCCACGTTGGGATCTCTCCCTTTGCTCTGCTTTGGACCCAAGTTTCCCAGCGAAACATGTTCCTCATCCGCACTAAATGTAAGGAGACGCCAGTGGCCAAAATTGTCCCTGATGTCATAGCACAGAAATCGTGGCCTCCCCACAAGCCTGAGGCCCCTGCTCCCTGGAGAGCCCACATTCCTGAGGTAGGCAGCTTTCTGCCAGGGAAGAATGAGATCCACTTGGTCAAGCGCTGTTTCCAGAAGGGGCAGCTCCAGTAGTGGAGATGGGGTGGCCAGAGTGAGGCTGCAGACAGAGCCTGGCCATGTTCAAAGCCTGCGGAGGGGCTCTGAGATGAGACCAAGAGCCGCCTCTTTGCTCTGTCCCAGAGTGTTCGACGTCTCTCCTCCGTGAAGCAACACGCGGCGCTTCACCCCGTGCGCCCAGGGCAGGGGCTGCAGCCCCACGGAGGAGTCAGGAGATAGACCAGGTTGCTACGGAAGACACGTCATCCAGCTGCAATAGACCAGCAACTTGTACTTCACTTCAGACAAATCTTAGTCATAATGCAGCTCAACTTGAAAATGTTGCTTTGCTGCACTGAGAATTAAAGATGAAAAGGGAAAGGGAAAGGAAAAAGGAAAGAGAAAGGGAAAGGAAGACTATCCCCGAGCAGCCCATGTTTGCTTGGCCATGCTTTGCAGAGCTGGTGGGATTAATGGAGAGCACCATGAGAGCAGCATCAAGCGGGGCCCCAGCTCCGCGCCGGTGTTCGCCCCGGTTTGGCGGCCACGGATCCATTCGGGTATATCGGGTTGCATTACGTGATGTAAGAATGCGGGTCAGCGTAATCAAAATGTAACCGCAATCCTTACCAAAAACACCTGTCTAACCTCAGCTAACCCAGGCAGGAAAGCCCTGTGCCTTTCAGCGGCTGTGTGCGCGGCGCGCAGGGAGGGTCCCAGGAAGTGCCGCGCTCAGGGAGCTGCTGGTCGCGGCTCCGGAGGTGGCCGCACGCGGAACTCAGCCTCCTCTCATCCCCAAATCCGTTTGTCTTCATTAGCTCTGTCCCTGCTTACCCTAGCTCTGTGCTTGGGAAAGCTGTGCAACTAAGGGGAATGGAGCCTGCAGCCTGAAGTGTTTGGTGCTTGCTTTGATGAGCAGTGCCCCGCGGTGCCTCGCGGTCAGGCAAGCGTTTTGTGGCCCACGCTGAGACCCTGAGGTGCCGAATGCCCTGGTGGAGGCAGGGAGACTTTGGGCTCTGTTGGAGGCCCAGCTTGTCTCAGAATGGAGAGAAAGGGACTGCTAATGACAGGACTTKGAGCGCGGATCCGAGTGGAGGTTGCCATGAGCCTGGGAGACCTTCCTTTGGGCATGAATGTTGAGGGGCGAGGGCAGGGTGGCTCGGCGGCAAGGAAGAAATGTCTTGGTGGTTCATTTATCAGTGCGAAAACGCGAAAAAAGAGAGACCTTTGTTTCCATTCTGCTGCTCTTCTGTGTGTGTGTGTGTTTGTTTTGTGGAATTAGGAAATTGTTTAGGGGGCAATTAATTTCCCTTGATTTTAACTATCTAGAATTTAGTATCTAGTTCAGGCCAGCCATCCAAACTCCCCGTGCAGTCAGGGATCCTTCCCGCTTCTGCACTTGCTTGAGGATGGGATCATGGTGCCATGAACGCGGGACGTGAAGAGCCCCTGTGCGCAGTGGCGCGGGATGGGAAGGAGCGCTTGCATAGAGGGAACGGCTTCTCTCCCGCACCAGGCGCGCCACACGGCACTGGTGGGCGCCTGTGCTGGCCGCAGTGCCCAGCTGCAGGGCTGCAGTTACTGTATCCACCCCTGCCAGTGCTGTAATTGAACCAGCACTCTGTAAATCACTCATTCCCATAGGCATTAAGTTGCTAAGGTATTTTTTTAAGCAGTTTACCATTTTTYGGTTGTTGTTTTAGAGTTTGGGGCCTTTTTTTTGGTCCAAAAAAAAGGCTAAATAACTTTCTGTCTTCTGCTGATGTCTGGTTTCAGAGACGGATTTATCTGGGACAGGCGCGAGTGTATCGTGTTCTCCAGAGGCTTGTCAGGACAAACACTTGTCAGTGCTCTGGATGCTTTTGTGAATATTGGGGAATACTCTTGCGGCAGGRCAGGAGCACAAGCTGCAACTGACCCTTCTGCTCCTTCCCCAGCCCACCAAAGCTGGAGGGATTGCTTTCGTTTTGAAACAGATGCCCTTATAATTACATGGGAAGAAACATGACTGGTGGTTTTGAGAAGACACCTTGGGGTAACCCGGCTGGGTGCCCAGATATGCCACAAAAGCAGAAGCTGGCGAAAGAGCTGGATTGTGCTCTCAGCTCGTGGCTCCTCTTTGTGTTGGCGGTTCCCGTCAGTGAAGATCTCCTACAGTCCCTCAGCCGAGGAGGATTCGGGCTTGGGAGGGCCCATGGAAAAACTTACAACAGCCAAAAAGCCCAGTGCTGAAATTTCTTTAATCTGATTGGACTTGTTCTTTACCCTGGGACATAAATATCCAGCACATTACACCTTTGATTTACTATTATGCACATATCAGAGCAACAGCAGTCCTTTTGAATTATGCATTCTCTTAACAGAACATTAAACCTTATGAGGAGGTGGAAGGGTCCGGCACATAACTATTATCCTGACAGAAGGGAGGCTGAGATCAAGAGTAATGCTCCCAACCTATAGAAACTCTGAGTTTTGGTTGGGTTGCTTGAATGAGCAACACAAATAACACTTTGTTCCTTCTTGTTAATAAATAGTGTTTCGATTACTCATGAGAAACCTGATAGATAGTTCATGGAGAGAAAGAGAAGGAGTTGTGATTTCGCACCAAGGAACAGCAACGTCCCTGAATGAGACTGCCCCAAAATGTAGTAGAATTGTTCCTGGCATCTGAGGAGAAACATGCCTTTTAATAATTTGATAATCCATTTGCTGTTGGTTCCTCGTATCAACTTAGGACCAAAACTTACTGTAGCACTGCAGGAAATCAGGTTTGATTTTGTAATATAGTCAAACAAGTACTTTGCAGTGCCATGTCTAAGATCAATAAGGAAGCAGTAACTACATTTGCTGTCATATGATGATATTGATGTAAAAACATAATGGTTGAAATTATAAAATCAATTTCATAATTTAATCAGAATGTTTATTGATACTGTTAAAGTTGAATTCAATAGCTCCTGGTATGCAGTTAATTTCTTACCTGTCAGAAAAAAAAATGTATTGAAATGCTCTTTCTTTTAAATGCTTGGGGTTAATTCAGTGAAAAAACAGCAGAGACCTGTGGCTGTGATGGGTACAGAGCAGTTGCTGGACTGTGAGATGGGTGGAACTTGTAAAGCATTTTGTAGCAAACCATGTCATGCTTTCCTAGGGCTCCTGCTTGATCTGCATGCCCACACTGACACATTTAACGTGATTTTGGCAATAACGAAGTGGCAGCATCCGAGGTACCTTGGTATGAAGTCGTGGCCCCAGYGGGGGCAACGGAGGCTCCTGAGCTCAGCAGAGGCAGGAGAGGCCTTTGCCAGAGGGCTCGGAGCCTTCCCTGCCGCTCCACGAGCTGYTCTGCAGAGGAACCCAGGAGTGGAGCAAGAGGCTTCAGAAACGACAGGGTCAGCTACCTCCATGGCCTTTGCTTGTCCTCTTCAGACTGGTCTCTGATGGGATGGTTGAGGACGTTGTGTGGTAACATCTCACTGGCCTCACGGAGGTTTCATGGACCGCAAGTGCCTAAGAGCTGGGCAAGGGACAGTTAAGACCACCTATTTCTCCATATACTGCATGTGTAATAAAATAGATTCATTAGTCTCAGGGAATGATGCTAAATATGTTTTTTCATTACTGTATAAAAACTAAGCTGACCCATGKATGGGCTACTTTTATGTGTATTCCCATATGTTGCTTTTGGTATTCCAACACTTCATTAAGGAGGCTACCTAGCACGAAACATGCTCCGTTATCAGAGGATTTGTTACGCTAAAGCAATGACTGTTTCTTAAAACAGAGCATTTGTTTACCAGAGAGTCTCATACATGGGATTAGAGTTGAAACTGATCTTTCTAAGCTGTTGATACAGTGACTTACAATTTTTTACAGAGCTGGTAAAAGGATAGTGCTTCTTTTAAGTCAGTGGTAAAAATTGGTATTTTAAGGTTTTTTCACTGTGATAAAGAAGAATTRCTCTTAAAGTGAGCAATGTGTATATTTGCCCTGCATGGGATAAGATCCAGATATGTAGAGATTCATCTGGTTTGAGATTTGTATTCCTTGTGACTTCAGATAGCAATATCAGATTTAAATCCTGGGGGAAAGTACCTTGAAGACGCTAATAGCCAATGCCCTTGTGTTTCTGGGTTGTGGTTATCCTTACTGGAAAGGAAATGTGGCTGTTAATAATGCCTGGCTGCTCTCTTGTGCTGGTTTCAAGGCGCTCTGCAAAGACGAATGCCTCATTTTACAACTGGCACGACCAAGTGTTGATAACCAAAACTGCCTGTAGGTGGTGATTTTTGGTGGAGAATTAATCATAAATGCATCATAAATGCAAGTTGAACACTTACTTTTGCTATGAGCTCTCTGCGATATATGCCCTGCAGAAGGTCACTTAGACTCCTTTTCATTGGATATGAATCCTCAAACCTCTATTCTCTGCATAGCTTTTGTGAAATAAATAGGAGTTTACCAGATGCTGGTCCTTTTTTCCCCTCTGGAAAACTAGACGAGACCATTCTGGAGATCAGCAGTGAAGCTGCTATCTGCCAGCACGTCTTTTCCCTTCCACTTAGCAGAGCAGAGTCGTATCTTCTTTCCTGCTTCCTAACCTAGACATTTATAGGAGCAGGTGTAAGAAATCCATACCTTTCAGGGTTTGTGGGGTAAGGTGCCCTTAACAAGACAGGTGAGAAGACAGATGAGGTACTTTTCTAAGTGGAATCAAATTTAACTCACAGAATTACATTCACAGAGAGAGTCACCTTTCTCAAATTCTCTATAAGTTCCTCAATATTCTTGAAATCCTTGAAATGAAAGCCAAAATCTGAAATCATAACCATAAAATCAAAGGATGTGCTAGAAATCATGTCTCCTAGACCAGAAATATTTGTCTGCACCTAATGTCTTCCATTCTCATTCAGCATGGCAAGGGGTAACCTTTCTTRAGAACGCAGGTTCATTTACTTGGGATTGTGTAGGCTCATTTTACCTAATTCAAGCTTTTCTATGTTGTGTGTCTAAGTTTACTCTGCTGAAGTAACTGTTTTCTGAAAATGCAAATGAAAAAGAATTGCCAGAAGGTGCGTTTTACCTTTGCTATCTATTGTAGGATGGGATGGATCAACCCTCGCAGCCTGACCATCCCCTGAAAACTCTTTTTCTTTTCATTGTGGAGGTGGTGGTGCTGGAGGAGATGGAGGTGGAGATCAGAACCAGTTCTGACATTGTGGTGATGGGAATCTCATGCGTCCGTAGGTTCTGAAGGAACACAGATTGAACCTTGTCTTAAACTAGCAGTAAATGAATGCCAGGATTTGGAGTCTTGAGTGCACAATATAAGATTAAGGAGATGGTGATGGATTACTCAGTTCTTTTATTAAGACCCCACTCAAAATACTGTGCCGTTTTTGGGGCAGGTCACTGTGGTTTCAAATGATGCAGCACTGAGGAGGGACAGAAAATGGCAGTGAGATGAAATTAGGACTAAAATAACAAGCTGCAAAGCTGCAAAGATTTATTAAAAATACATTTTCTGTGTGACTATACTAATCAATATAAAATTTTAAACCATAGAGTTAAATCTTCACAAATATTACAGAGTCATAAAGCCTGTAATAAATACTCGGTTCTTTGTCCCTCATGGAAGTGCAGTGCTGATGGATTTTGCTGAGAAATGTGGTAGACTGAAGGCATGGAGATGTCAGATCTTGCATCGCCATGTGTCCAGGCAAATAAAATGTGAAAATTGGTTTCTAAAACCCAAACCTCTAAAATGCCACAGTGGTTTTGGAGTTCAAAAGCTTGACATTGCAGCCCTCACTCATTGAAATGCCTTGTGCTGCACTGTTAACATTTGTCAGATGACAGCAAAAGGCCTATTCTGAACAGTCAGAATTACTTCATTTGTGTCTGTTTTCACTTTGCATTAGTCTGTGTCAACCTGAGATATTTGCCTTTTTTTACCATAACCAATCCATTAGATGACATCTCTTCCTGCAGTTTAGGGAGGGCTCTGGGTCCAGAGCCGTGCCCATCCGGACGATGACTCTTGGCCTAAGCCAAATCCCAGAAACACACCAAGGGAAAGTGCATGTATGACCAGCAAGCACAAACACATTCAGACTCAGAAATGAGAAATGTGGTTATGTCAAAACCTTACACTGGATGTGCTGTGGGACCGGGCAAGACAGACCGGTTCATACAAAGCAAAACACCTGACTGTAAGGAATTAAATAGTAGATTGAGGAGAGGAAAGAAGAGGAAAGGGAAGAAGGAAGGGAGGAAAAGGAAAAAGGAAAGGAGACTGAAAGCAGGGGTATGTGAATAGAAAAAGGCTCGTTTAATGTGCCAGTATCACTTGGGAGTGGCACTAAAGCTCAGTTAGCCGTGTAGCTTGCAGGCTTTCCCACAGCTGAACTGACGGCCAGGCCTGAAATAACTCAGCAGTTTTGCTGAGATCCATTTGTGGATGGTTACATGGATGATCTCTCACCTCCTGAAGATGGAAAACCACCACCATGAAAATCTCCCAGGGAAGTCCTGCAACTTATATGAAATAGCTGAAAAACATTGCAAGAGTGTTGAGGTAGGCAGCTCTGCTTCTGGACCTGTAACTCAGGAAGATCTAGCACGAGAAATGTTAACACAAGAATTGTCTGGCAGCTTTGATGCCAGAAGGAAAAAAAAGAAAAAGAGAGATTTGTCTTGAAAGAGTGGTTCCGATGTGGCATTGATTTTGGAGTTTCTGGGGAGATTTGTCTATCAGCGGTGGGAGAGAAACAGTCACGATCATAGGACAATTCATCTGGATTGCCTGAAATTGGTTATTTTAGGATGGGCTGAAATGTGTGTGCAGGATACCTGCACCCCTCGGAGATGGAGGAGGCTTGGATAGGATAGGGTAGRGAAGGTGACACCTCCCTTGGTGGCTTTGTAAGTCTTCTCTGATCCGACACATCTGCYTTTAATAAACTGAAGTAAAATCTCCTCCTTTTAAATGTTCATATTAACTAGGTGTGAAAAAATGACTTTTTAGTTCAGTTCACTAACACTTCAAAATTGTTTAACCTCCTCTCTGTGACCTAAGGCATGCTGAGAAACAGCGAGTAGCAAGAGAGAAACGGAAGCACTGCTTTTTGAGGAAAGTCAAAGCATGATGGAATAGTTCCTTTTCTTTTGGATTCAATATTTGCTTTTGTTCATCTCCTGAGCTTGGAAATCTCATGAAACAATCTGTCAGCACCTATATAGCAAACAGTAAAAGCAAGCTATGGGTATTGGCTCCTGCATGTAAGCTGAGGCATATTTCCAGTGCTCTTGTACCAGCAGGGTTTCTCTGGATAGCTGTTGAGTGTGTCCCTGTGTGTGCAGAGGGCTCTCTCCTCCTTAATTACAGCAGTCTGAGCACCCTAGTAGGCAGCAGCCCTATCCAGGTGACCTGAATTCCAGCTGCATCCTCCGTGCCGAGTCTGTGAGAGAGCTGGGCAGCTTTGGAGAACCCAGAGGGTCTAGTACTCAGCCAGATGGAAGAGCAATAAGGAGCAGTTCTGACCACGAACAGGTTGAGAATCACATCCCGACGCAAACAAGAACAAATAAATTGGTTTCTAGGATGGACTCTGAAGTTCTGCTCTCGGTGCAGATCCTCCTGAAGTTGTTGCTGACACTCGATTCAAAGGAGTGACACCAGGATCACTGTGTGGGCAACAAGACTAACAACTCAYGTGTCCTTTTGTTCTTTAAATATTGCAGGTCCGTTTTGCAGTTTATCAGCTGGTGATGGTGGAGGGGTTTGGTGAAGTGCATCCAGGAGGTCAGTGCAGTAAATCACTGTAGCTTGCAGATCAGTTCACTGACTGGCAGGAAAATACATGGTTTTTTAATTTAATTGCAAGTCTGATGAACCCTCTTAATTGGTGGGGGAGKTCCTTGCAATGACTTGCTTCTCTTGCTTGGTGATTTTTACAGTGTTTTGTGCTTAGCTTAGCGAGTAGTGCAGACTTCTGGTAGTGCCGAACTCCTCTTGCTGTCACTCTGAAAGACACTGGTTCCAGGAAATTAAAGTAATGCTAACGCTGCCCTGAAAACGAGTGCAGAGCTGATGCCCAGGAGGGGCAGGCAAAGCAAGCATGTTGATCTGAGGTGGAATTTAGCATCCTGTGGAGGAGAATGACTCCAAAGAAGGTGCTGAAGACTCGCACAAACCTCCACTCTGAATGCTGGAAAGCTGTTCCTAGTCTTACCTGAACGTCTCTCACTGTGACAAATTGTGCACAATTTGTTTGTGCACAGATGTTGTATTCTCCAGACACAAAGTGATATCAAGAGCCGATTCTACTTTTTTTCTGGTTAAAAAAAAAAAAAAAAAACCCAAAAAACACACCTTTTAAGAGGACCAATGAGAGATCTGGGAAGTGGGGGATTTTTTTGTCTGTTTTCCTGCTAGAAACCTGCCTGTCTAGGCTCTCACTATGGGCGAATCTTTGCCCAGCACATTGAAAGTTGAGACTTCTGCTTGTGCAAATGTGATCCTGTGTGGAAAAGACAAAAAGGTGATCTGGTACTCAGTTTTTTTTTTTTCCTTTTTGGTTTATTTGTTTGTTTTCAGTTCCTTTGGATGGCAAGAAATGATTACACACTTGAATCCCATGTGGCCTTTTCAGATGTGTGTCCCGCAGATGTGTGCTTCGGGCGCAGGCAGCAGGAGCGCGTGGCAGGGAGGTGAGCAGTAATCCGAGGGAGCCTCATCCCTCCTCTTTGTCACCCAGGTTGCTCACACTGCAGCAGATGCCTTTGCAAGGTCTTGCTCCTTTTGGAAGGTCTCATAGCCAACAAGTAGCTGCTGTGTCTGGCCTCCCCTTACAAGCTCCCAGCAATAAAGCCCTCCCTGTGAAGTTGTCCTCGGATTGCGTCTCATGGCCACCCATAACCTGGAGAAGGGCACGGGGATGGAGGTTTGTAGGCCACACTCCAGCAGAAATCCTTGAGGAGCACTAGGAAATGGATACCATCAGGCCAAGTTTGGAGGACTGGAAATAATTTACCCATAACTCTTGATTTAATCTGTCTGTCTGCTCAAATTTTGCTCTCATCTAATCAATCTGAACAAGAGGACTGAATTCTGGAAATAGTGTGTTTATTAGTTTAAAAAAAAATAAATAATAAAAACAGTTCTGGAAGTATGTGTTTTAACAAGTTGTTGAGTTAGCAATTCTTTCGTACTCTACAGCCCTTCTCTGCCACACATACTGTAACTTTCATCTCCAGCCAGAAAACTTCAAAGTCCCTCTGAGGTCAAGGGCAGGGTGGCAACATGTATTAAATCAAGAGTTCCCAGATCCGTGTACTCGGCTCTCGGATGTGGACATGGGCTGCAATGTGTGATGACATTGTAGAAACTAGACTAAGCTTGGAGAGATTAATGACGGAGTGCGGTACCAGCCTGGAGAGCTGAGGGATTTTTTTTCTTTTTCTTGGTTTTAAGTACTGTGATTTAAAGGGCAGAAGGCATGTGCGTGACTTCAGTGCAGGGAGCTGCAGGCTGCTTTGTTAGCTCTGCTCCTAGGCGGAATGCATAGAGTGCTGCTGCACCGTCCGACGGGGCAGCAAGACCTTCCCTGAGCAGGGAAGGAAAGCGTCCTTCCCCCCGAATGCGAGGCGGTCAGGAGCACCCCAGGACCTCGCGGGCGGTGTGAAATAGTGGCCTGGGGCACTGCTGAGCCCACAGTGGTGTTCCCAGCTGGTTGGCTCTGCTCCACTCGCAGGTTTTGTGCCGCTCGGGGTCACGTCCTTTTGTGTCGTGCGGCGCCGGGGCAGAACGAGGCACAGGCGGCTCCGCGCCGGGCGCGTGTGCGCTCGGGTTGGAAACGCGAGGGACCGACCCGGGTAGGCAGTAACAGCAATAGCAGCACGCGGTGGTAGCAGGGGTGCACGTCACTTCTCCTAACAGGTCACAACCGAACYGAGTTAAAAGATTAGTTGGCTTGCTACAGCAAACTGCGCCTCGCAGGAGTTTTCACAGCATCAGATGAACGAATATTCTCAAATGAGTTCCTGTCTTGGAACTACCCAAAATCATGGCAATAAAAATATATGTGTATGTTTCCAAATGGTGCTGCCTTGCATGCACATATAGCCTGCATCTATCCCTCCAAAATGCATGCACTTGCAAAAAGATTTTAGTTGCTGCAGGCACCCTCCACGCTCTGCGTGGGGCACTGGTGGGAGGGCAGCTCAGCTTTGGGTGCCTGCGCCCGCTCTTTGGAATTGCCCACCTGAATTAGGCACTTTGGTGAAGCGCAGGGATTCAGAGGGGTGTGTTTTAGCTAACAAAACACACAAGCCCATATGTGCAGAGTATGTGGAAACACCTCACTATATGCTTTGTTTTTAATGATCTTACATAAAATTGCAGAAAGTGCAAGGAAAAAAAATCTTTGCAGTATTTATGTGAGTTTGCATTATGCTCCCACTCTTTCTACACGTAAGGTGATATATCCAAAAAATATGCATATTTAATATTCACTTTGGAAAGCTCTCTTTTAATTCCATTTCCAAATTCACTTAGAAAACTTGATTACCAGGGTATGTTTAGCTAACTGTAGAGAGAATAATAAAATTAACTCGTGTGACAGATATATCAGTTTCAGTTTCMAATATGTGATATAACTGCAGCACTGTCAGGTAACTAGGCTGAAATGTTGATTTCTTAGAGAATGTTCTTCCAAATGAATCATCATCTTTGCTTTAGGCTGTTCTTTGAGTTTCTGTCCAACTCTTGACTAGCTCTAATTTTATCTGGGTACCTATCCATCATAATTATAGAAGAAATATGAAAGTACAATATAATGAATTTAACTAATATTTAGGAACTTTGGTAAAATCATTGTTTAGATTTTCAGCCAAGATTCAGGTAGTTTCCATTTTTGCCAAACAAGTTACCTCATTGCTGAATAAAATGGCTATCTTGCTTCATCAGCATTGCTCCATGAAAAGAAATTAATCAGATTTCCTGCCATTCCATTAGCTATTTTTTGTTTCATTTAATATTTCAGCTGCCTCCAGAATGATTTTTCTAATAGCAAAAGGGCTTAGTCAATTTTCAGGACTAACTACTTGCAAAATGTCAGTTTAATAAAGCAGGTTTATTGCTGGAACTTAGCACAAAACGAAAAGCTGAAGCAGTGTAAAAATGTATTTTGAGAACTTAACAAAAAAAGGGGGCCTTGGGTGTCAGTCCGTGTTGTTTCCGAGTGTCCTTGATGTCCGCTAACAAAGCAGGAGGGAACTGCGGCAGCGCGGCCTCTCTGCTCGGAAGCGCCAGGCTGCGTGCGCCGTGTCCGCCCGTGGCGCGCCGGAGCGTGCACGTGTCCCCGCGCCCGCGGTGGCTTTCCCATGGGAGTGCGCCCGGGCCTGCCTGGCGTCTCCGGCGTCGCGCAGCTCCGCTGCAACCTCCGAGCTCCGCTTCTCGTTGCTGATCAAAGCCCTGCGAATAAGGCTGGACGGGGAGTTTTCCCACATGTTGCGTGTTGAGAGATGGAGGGCAGCGTTTGTTGTGCCGCCGGCTCAGTCACAGGCATGGAAAAAGCGCCGTTTCACAACAACTAGGGTTATTTGTGCAAAAATTATTGAAAGAGCCATAATCTTTTAAACTTCTCCTTCTGAAATAACATTGCAAGTCCCATTTCATCTAAACCGAATGTAATAAATATTAAAAAAGCAAAACAGTGATGAAATCAAAGCAAGAAAATACCCCTGATAGTGAGACATGGAAAGAAATGTTAGATTTTAGATTATTCCTTTCAGTAATTATTCTGGATATTTTATTTTATTTTATTTTATTTTATTTTATTTTATTTTATTTTATTTTATTTTATTTTATTTTATTTTATTTTATTTTATTTTCCTTCATTTTATCTTCGTAGAGCCCGTTCCCTCGGGGCCAGCTGTGAGCGATGCCTCTCCAGCATCGCGCCCCACGCGACCACGTTCGGGGCTCGACTTGCCAGGACAGCCTCAGCCTCAGGACCCAGATATGTGGGCCAGGGGCTCCTCTGAAAGCACCCAAGGAAGGAGACGGGCATGGAGAACCGGGCTCCGCGTGTGTGCTGGGCTGGCGTGAGTCATCAGGAATAGTCACCAGCTGCTCCGGGTAAAGTTACGGTGTCACTGGGAGGTCTTTAGCATGAGAAGGCAAAAAAAGGCCTTGCCAGGAGGTTAGAAAATGGACTACAGTGAAACTGGAAACCCCCCTTGATAGCGAGCACATTATCTAAGCATCTGATTACAAACTGCCGAGAGCACTTCTGGCTTTTTTTCTGTCCCCGGGGGATTTAGCCAGTGAGGCCCAAAGCGTGTGCTGGGGCTTCTTGGGCACTGTTTGCCGCTGCGCTGCAGCCAGGCCAGGTCCTGGCGCCGCGGACGAGCGGACAGGCGTGCGGGGCCGGGCTGGTGCAGAGCGGAGCTGCCGACCTGTGGTGAAGTCACGGAGATCTGTGTGTACAATAATGGCAGGGTTGAACAAGGTTGGGTGAAGGATCTACTGCCAAACCCCGTGTGCTCGTTTTCTCTTAAACCTAGGGCCGGGCGCAGGAAGGAACTTGGCACAATCATGTCCAAACACTGAATCTTCCTTTCTCATGTGTCTGTAGAAATCAACATCCTGATTTGGGTTGCAGAAATATATTTGATATATGGATCTGTTTCGCATCAGAATTCTTTGTCATCAAATGTTGCTTCGCTTATAAAGACCTCTTAAGTAGCATTTGTTCTTAAAAAGTCAAAAGCATGTTGCTGAGCTTCCAAATCAGTGCCAGTTAATTCAGTGGTTTTAAATCATTCCAAGAACTGCTATTTGTCAAATCCTTGAGTTATTCTAAGCCCGTGGCAATTGCTTTGCAGCGAAAGTCGGGCGCGTGCGTTACATATGCTCCTTTGGAAGCCCTCCTGGTTTCCCGCTCGTTGGTTAACTGGGAGCCCCGCTGTGGCCATGCAGATGTGGTCTTGTGCTCGTTCAGCAGAGCTTTCCCCGGCAGCCCTGGGGCAACGAGCAGGTCTCGACGGGGCCTCCCGTGCTGCGAGGTGGGACACGCTGCCAGGAGCTGCCAGCAAAACCAGCCCACAGCCCTGGGTAACTTAATTCAGCAAAACAGGCTGCAAAAGGGCGAAAATCTCACTGCTCTGGCCTTTTACTGAGCCTCCCACATGATGCCTCCAACAACCAAAATCATCTGGCACCACCGATGTTTGACTTACTGTCGTAGTAAAAGGTGCATAGGAAAAAATCAATATCTGTTTTGTTTCACGGTGGAAGATCTCAGCATTTTGCAGCCCAACATATATTTTAGTGCTTTCATTGCACCACTAAAGGTCAAGTACCATATCTGTGCCTGTGATTTCCTGTGCTGCTTTAAAGCACATCCAGGGCCTGTARCTCTGTAAGCTCTTTAGGGACACAGTCCTGTTATGCTGAAAGCAATTGGAGGTACTTCTTGATGGCCCAAACAACATGTAGAAAGTTAGCATTTGCTTGGTGCATTTGTAGCTTTTCTTCAACTTTTTTTCTCAGTTGCACACTTACTATGTAGTTTTGAGTATATGCTTGATATTAAACTCATAGATAACCCCATAGGAGAGATGACTGGGCCAGGTATCAGCTAGCAGGGATGAGATCTGAACATTTCTTCGTTAAAAATGTTAGACACTGTTTCAGATTTGGAAATTTATTTTACCATTGTTCCCTGACTGGATTTRTATTCCACTGTGCAAATTGCATTACATCTGCAGGTGGTGTTATTTATGTTCTCTGCCTCTTTTATTTGTCTTTTTATATTGTATTTTCTTATCAGGAACTTACCTGGTAAAGCATTAGATACCCCAATATCCTTACAGCTAATTCCAGTCCTTTAAAAATCAGATGAGAAACACACTTGTTTTCAAGCCGCTTTTGCATTTTATTGATGTTTCTGGTTCTGCCTACTTTCATTCTTTATTTGCTGTGACTTAGGTTTTATGCTCCCTGATTTATTTGGTGTAGAGTACCATTATCCATACAAAAGGTACAACATAAATCAATAAATAATAATAATAAATAACGTGAAGTTTACATTTCACGTTATGATTTTCTGAGCATCAAAACGTGAAGCCTGTGCTGGCTGTCAGGTGTTAAATAAGGCACTAGGCAAGCATTCACACACCTCATGCTGCTTACTTGGTGCAATTAAACTCCAGGCTTAAGGGTGGCCTCACAGGGGTTTATGATATGGCCCATCTTTTACTTTTAAACTCTGTCTTGTAAATCAATTTCTATTATAACTCGCATAGAACAGCGCTTGGTTCAGTGGTGTTTATGCTGTGGAGACAGCAGGTAACCTGCTTGGCATGATGCATCTGGTGGTGGTGGTAGGAAAGTTTATACTTTTGCTAAGCTGAGGAGCTGGTAATTCCTAGGCTGATCCCTGGACCTTATTTAATGCTACAAAACACTACAGGAAAGGAGGCTGAACTTTAATGTCTGCAAGGGGGAAAGTAATAACTTTCCCCATCTCTTCTGTAAGTGACTTGAGCTATGTGATGAATGCAGAACCTTCACTCACAAGGTTTTCCTGATATTATACGCTTGTAGCAAATAAGGTTAGAACCTTTAAAGTATAGCATTTAGTAATGTGCTGGAAATAGCTTCTTCTCGATTCCTTTAAAGGTCACTGCATTTGCTTTTCAGTCGTAATTTTAGTTGGGGCCTCTGCAGAGTGGAGCTGAGAACTGCCAGCCGCGCTCTCCGCGTTCCCCGGCGCGTGGAGATGAGGTGGCACCGACCCTCACCGCTGCAGTGAACAAGCGTGCACTTGTGCCCGTGCCCACGTGTGGCCGGCAGGAAAGGTGCGTGCGGCCAGGCAGGCGCGCGGGGCCCAAGCTCCACGAGCGAGGGGCGGTCGCCGCGATACCACGTCGGCACCCTCCATCCAAAACCGGGCCTGGCGCCAACCCGGCAGCGCGTCTGGCTTAATGATATTGCCTTGATAGTTCAAAAAAAAGAAAAAGACATGCCCATTTGTTTGATTATTGGGTTAGTGTGTCTGAAATGAGGCAGGCATTGAATCGGAATGAGTGGCTGCAAGATGTATGTTSTGCTCACACCTCGGCAGTAAATGGATTGTACGTAGATGATGCAGTTAGCCAAAATTTTCCAGTAATGCTCATGTTAGTTGTAAATCCAAGTTCACTTGTTAAGCACGGAAGTGTAGAATATTCTGTTGTTATTTGTTGTAGCGGGGTTGAAGTTGCATTTTAGACTTCCCGTCGGAGCATCAGCGAAGCCCATGGTGCGGGAGGCAGYGTTTCTGGGGGGACGTGGAAGAGAAGCAGCCAGGAACTGGCGCAGGTCAGGTCAAGCTGAGGCTTTGGCTGCTTTCCCTGGCTATGGAGAAGCCCTCTAGGCTCCGGTCAAAGTGAGTATTAGGCTCCAGACTCTTAGTTTAGGTGCAGAGTCAGAGAATAGCAGCCCTGGAGCTGGCTGGAAACGGGCCCTGGTGCTATCCGAGAGGTCCACGCGGCAGCACCCAAATTTGTGGGATCCCTCCCAGCAGACACCGTGGCCCCAAGTCCTGCGCTCCCTGCCAGGGGCACGGGTGGCAGCCGAGAAGGGGATGTGTGGCCTAGTGGTTTTCACACATTAGCTTAACATTTTAAGGCTCACCCTGGGCTTATAAAACAAATGCTTTTTTTTTTTTTTTTTTTAAGCACATAAATCAAAGTCAATATGAGCTGGATTTTCCCAGGAGAATATTCATATTCAGTGCCTGAAAGGATTTATTTTCTGCTTATATTTATGAGATTTGGCAACAGTTATGGGGAGTAGAAAAGTCAGCTATCCTCATTTCTAGCAGGTAAATATATCTCTTTGGCTGATAAGATTTACAAATATCTTCCCAGTTGATTTGTTCCTTTTAACATTACTACTGTTCTATTTTAAAGCTCAGAAAAAATATGCCAATTTTCATTTTTGTAGATGACGAGGAAGAACTGTTTTTGTCAGCTACCAGCTCATAACTTTCCAAGCATTGCGTTTGGAGGTTTTCGTTGGACTGCTCGAAGGACATCGGGCCTGTTTCGTGTTAAGCAAAGGAGTCGGGGCTGCGTTTTCTGAGGTGCGCCCTGCGGATGCCTGGGCGTCCAGGTGTGCGGCTGGGCCACGTGRTTTGCAGCACCCAGGTGCTTGGGGCGCGGAGGCTGGCCTCGTTCAGGGCTATCAGGTGGCTCAGAACCGCTTGGTCCCAGCAGGGCAGCAAATCCCTGCGTGCGCTGGAGGCCGACGGGGCCGGYGGGCAGAGGCTGCACCCTGAGCCGTGCGCCCCACCAAGGGCTGGGACGCCTGGCCCGCCACCAGCAGCCAAGCAGGCCACCACCACGGGGTAGAGACGRCTCATTGAGCCCCGTTAGGGTTTCCTGACTCGTTTACCCTTGGCGTCTCTGCTTGCTGTGCGTGCTCTGCGTTCAGACCTCGCTGAGGTTGTGGGTGCCCGGCTCCCTCGGTGCCTCCTCYGCAGGTGCAGCTGCAGCCCGTGCTGCCCCTCCTGAAGCTCTGCGTGCTGCAGGGGGGCACATGCCCCGCTCGCCTTGCTTAAAGCCGCTGCCTCCTGGCGCACAGGGGCTGCAGAGGCAYGCGTGGGTCCATCAGCGCCGCCTGTGCTCTGCACTCTGTCTGTTAAAGCAAGGGGGAGATCRGTTATCTTCAGCTGGGGATACAAGCCTTATTAGGTCTTTTTTAATGTTTATCCAGAGCTCTGTGAACTTGCCTTCTCCAGAGGTAGCAATCAACAAAGATAAATTGAGTGGCAGAAAGSAGCTAGTTAAATAACCCTGTTCTCCGCTCGGTGCTGGGTCTGGATTCAGGAGAGGTGGAACTCTGAAGCGAAAGCTGATGGACGGGTTGGGAAGCAAAAAATGGCCAGTTGAGATCACAGGGAAAGAGCTGTTAATGACAAAGATCACATGCAGCAAAACCAAACAAAATGAAGCAGCTAAAGACTCCGATTATATAGATCTGAACAGACTGTTGACTATGTGGAATTGCAATTATCTCTCGGCTCTTGGGACTTTGCTCAGGGAATCATTACTACAAAACTACCAAGATTGTTCTCAGGTGCAGAACATATTGATTTTGCTGTTTTCCAGCATCCTGCAAAGCAACTGACCATGTCATTTAAGTGTTCGTTAACCAAACACATCAATAAACATAAAACTTTCAAAAAACTAAAAATCACCTCATAAATAATTATAAAGGAGTGAATTATTACCTAGGAGCAAGTGTAATTGATGTCATTATAAATAAACCACAAAATATATCCTGTCCCAAGCTTAAAAATGTATGAAGGCATCCATCTACCTTGTTAAAAAATGATAGTTTATCTTGCCAGGAGGACAGCTTTCACAGACGCCTGATTGGAAGAGGTGTGTGCAGAGAAGAGATTACACTGTAAATATTTTTTATTTGCTTTATTTTCACCTCCTCATGTGTTTTTTGTTTTTTTTTTTAATGTGGTTCAAGGCTCATGAAGGAGGGGAACAGATAACGTTTGCTGTGGCCGAGCAGCAGGGAGGGCAAGAAGCGCTTCCCCGTGCAGTTGACATGGGCCCTGACCCGCGGGGCTCCCGCTCTTGCAGCCCCTGACCCCTGAGGAGCAGCTGGCAGCAACAACAGGCGCTTTGGGGCTCTTGTTTTTTTCTTACCCGACCCGGGGGCTGCGGGGACAAGCAAATTTGCGGCCGACATCTGAAGGGAGGTAATGGGTGATGGCAAAGCGCTCGCATCCGCTCTGCTCCGGCACTGCCTATTCAGCCATCACTGCAATTAGCACGGCAGGGTGTAACGCGGGGGGAAACGAGCCCAGCGCTGCCGCCCCCGCCGCAGCGCTCCTCGGGGGCCGCCTCTGCTGCACACAGCGAGGCAGGGACGAGCCCGGCCTGGGTCACGGGGGTGAGGATGAAGGCGTTGCGCCGGCACCGGCTCGTAAGCGAAAGGGACAGATGAACCCGTTCGGTAATGGTGGGATGCGGGTTGTGCCCTACATGAAAGAGAACAGTTGAATGCGTTCTTTGTGTGCGTGCTCCTTTACAAAAGAGCGGATCTGGGGCTCCGGCCTCCCGGCGAAGGCAGCGGAAGGTGTTTGCGCRGCCCTGGGACCGGGCCATGTAGGACAGCGTGGACCTCGGGTGGCTCCCGTTCCTCCTCCTGCCGAGCGGGGTGCCTTTGCACATGGGTTTTCCTAATGAATATCCAGCCTCCTGCTAACAACAGAACCTGAATTTCTCCCAGGAAGCTACGCTCACTCTTCTTTTTTATCTCCCTGGTTCACACATAGAGCTGGTATCAAAATATCAGATGTACTCATGGGGATTCATGGAAACCTTTGCCTTCCTCAAATCTGCAATCCCATTTTGTCCGTTCTGGGCAAGCTCAGGAGCCCCCGGGTGCTGCCATGGGGAGACTGGGGGCATGGAGGGATTCCCCTGGGAATTGGAGCTGAGTCTGGGCACAGGGATTTACTCGGAGCAGTCAGCAATGACCACCATGCAGCTTATCAGTCTTATTTCCTTTTCTTACTCATCCTCTTTACTTCATTAGTATAAGAATATCTTTAAATGTTTTTCGGAGCATCTGGGCTTAAAGAAAGGTCTTGGCTTTGGCAAATAAGTCCTGGGATGCTGTTTGTGTGGGAGACTTGCTGAGAAAAGAAGAGGGCGCAGGAAGTAGGAGACAGAGATGCAGAAAGGGAAYGGGGAAGGGAGGAGCAGAGAGCAAGGCTGGGCAGAAGTGACAAGTTGCTTGCTTAAAAGGAGGTGACGTTTCTGTATGAAAACAGGAAAGTTACAGCTCGGTATCACAAAATTGTTTCTTCTGATGTTCTTGAGCCTTGTTTCAGTGTCCAGCTCATGCTGAGCAGTGCATCTGGCAGCACGTCCAGGAGCTCCCAAGACAAGGAGCAGGGAAGTCTGCTGGGAGATGCTTCTGACCTGGTGGTCCAGCCACTTACCTTAAAATATTTGAGTGTTCTTCTAGAAGTGCCTTTCCATTTTCTTTGGCAGCCCTGGGAGTCTGGATTACCAGTGCAGCTTGTTTCATTTTTAGACAGCTAATTTTTAAGCGGCTAAAGTCAAACCTGCTCTAAAAGCCATATTCTTTTCACAGAGGTCACAACCATGACAAGCTTTAAGTTTTCACTTCATGGCACCGTATAGCTTAATTAATAGAGCTGCCTGATGCAAGGTCTCAGGGGTCTCTCTCCTACTGGATTTGCATTATTGTAACTAATAATTTAAGTGCATTTGAAATCTCCAGAAGAGGAGGAGGGTACAGAGCACAGCTGTCAAAAAGTATATTCAGTTCATTAAAAGAACTGTGATCTGATCAGCCAACTGATTTATCCGTTGACTTGAAATGGGAGACAGTGTTAGATTGCAGCTAACTTGTAGCAGAGAAAGGGCGAGCTCTGAAATAAGAATTGCTGCAGTTAAGTAATGGAACTTAATACTTTCGTATTGCATCCSTAAAGTTAAACATCAGATTATGCCTTTGACAAAATAGGGAGGTGACTTGGATCTCTAAACGTTCAGTTTTGAGTTTRGAGCTTTTTCTTCTGCTTTTCTAGACCGTCCAACACTCCCTCTAGCTCCCACCACATTTCCTGGCACTGGCTCCATAACCCTGGTTGGAGCAGCTTATCTAAAGCTTTCCATTGGGGACTGGAAATAGAACATATAGTGCGAACTCCTTGGCTCGCCATCCACTCTGACAGCAACCACAGCAACAACAAGAAGCTGGACTTATTTTTACAACCTGGCAAGGGAAGAGCTTCGCGAAGAAAACATTTCTGAAATTACATTTTCATTAAAATTTGAAAAAAAAAAAAAAAGCATTCGAGGGGGAACACAAAGAGGCRTATTTTACGGTAAATTAAGAGACCTATTTTCGGTTAAGCAGAGGAACGCTTGGGAATAAAACGTGCTCTTGGACAGATCCACTGTGCAACATACTTAGATTGAACCTGCAACTGAGCTCCATATCCATAACGGCTGTTAGCAAATCATGCCGACGAGGAGGAGAGGGCAGCCTTTGAAAAATGAACCAGAATAAATCTCCRTTTCTGTTATAACCTCTCTGTAAATGTCATCATCTTTTACCCTCTCGTTGTGCAGAAATCTTCCATATCTTTTTGTGTCTTTTATATGATAATGGGGAGTTCTGTATTAAGGAATGACACCATTCTGAGTCATAAGTTAGGTATTTTTAACAGATTTTCTCGATGATAAGAATAGTTCCCACACTTGGAATAATAAGAAGAAAAGGAGCAAATTAACATTTATTAAGTTCATTGCAAAAATAATTGTCACAGCACTTTTTGTGGTCAGCGCTGTGTTAATTGTCTCTGCCTAGTTCATTTGCTCGATCACACCTAATGAAGACAACTTCTTCTTGAAACAAAACAGTTTCTGTTGAAAGGATTGAAAGTATTGGTGGAAGTCTGAAATTCATTCATTTAATTCTGCTGCCTGAAATTGTTCTAAAGAGAGTTTGTGAGGCTACAGGGTGAAAATGTTTTCTTATTCCAGATTTACAGTGCGCTAAACGAGAGCAGATTCTGATGCCTCAGTGTGGGGGATTTCTTGTGTGCGGTGGAACGTTTTGGTTGTGCACAAAGCACGAGCTGGCCGGTTCCCACATTCTTCGTGATGACGTGCGCGGAGTGCAGCACGTTGCCTGTTGATGTGTCAATAGCTTAATTCTCCATGACAACCTCCCCAGAGGAGTGAGAAAAGTCAATAGCACCAAGTTCACATCACCTTGGATAGCTGATGGGAGGCAAAACACAATAAAGAAGATAGAGGCCATAAACCGTGATAGGCAGCGATTAACCCATCAAGCAGGAGAAATAGAAAGAATCATTAAAATGACAAAATACGATGAGTCATTCCACACTGATCTAATTAAATAATATTCCAATGTAAATCAGTGAGTTATAATCCGAGCGCTGGGGAAGAAGGCGTTTGGTCGAAGTAACGATTTCTGAAAGGTCCCGTATGATGTTGYCGTGCGTGGCGGCGCTCGCCGTGCTGGCTGCCTTGCCCCGCGGAGCTCCGCGGCAGCAGGAGGCCTCGCGCCGCCCTCGCTGCGCTGCTCCCCTGCACGCCAGCCCGGCGGGCAGAGCGCTGCCTCTTCCCCTTGGCAAGGAGGGCTCTGCTTTCCCCTACGCGAGTGGTGGAGTCTCAGTATCAGTTTAAGGCTGGCACGTTCTTTCCCTTACGAGTAGTGGTAGAGGCTGTTGTAAAGCAGCGATGTTCAGATTTTGAAAGAAACTGAGATCAGGCAAGTGACATTTGTTTTCACAGCTATCTCACCCAAACCCTGGGACTCTGGATATCGTTTCTTTAACCGGAATAACAGAAACAAATTGTTTTAGATATTTTTATGTGTTTGATTTTGTAACAGCAAAACTGACTGGGATGAATCAGGGTTAGGTTTCATTTTATCTGCCTGTTCCAAGCCCTAGAAACGTCTTTTGTTGATTTTACTAAAAACTATTGTTTGTGAGCTTGTTTCTTTGCATGAAACTGAAAAAATACACTGAAGATGTAGATTCTTTTTTCCATTTCTTCCTTGAATGCTGTTGCTCTTGCAGATCTCTGTCTTCCATCATTATCACTGTCTTACATAGGCTTGCAGTAAATCTGTCGCCGTACTGGCAACTTGTGAGTTTATCACTGAACTTCTTAGGATGAAAAGAAATTCTCCCAGTTTGGGTTCATGCAGAGAGCTGGTTCTTCTGATTTTGCTGGTTCTGTGGTTTTCCTCCTGGCCAGATACTGTCAGGAAGCTGTGGAACGGCATCAAGAAGACTGATGACCAGCTCTTAGGAGTGTTTTTCAAACTGTCCTGTTTCCATGCAGTTGGCCATATTGTTCACAGCCTGTGGTATAGTTTCACATGAGTTCATGTCACTGTGTTGTTCTCACCAATTTATTATTCATCTGCCATGGCTGAAATATTTATAGCCTGTAAGGTCTGCTTCCTCCCCAGCACCTGTAGTGCTGATGCACAGCAGCAACTTGGGCATCTGTGGCAGCCGGCGCGTTCGGTGGGTTTGGAGGCCCTTCCACCACCAGTGACCCACACGGCTCCTTCAGTGACCTCCTTTTGAAGCGACGCTAACCAGTGGCACGCGCGCCCCGCTCTGTTCCTGGCATTGTTCTTAGCGTAACTGTTTCGCCCACAGTCCTCCAGATCAATTAACCATGACAATGTCTGCTGTAATAAACGTCAGGTCCCCATCAAATAAACCTCTCTTCTCCATTAGTGATTATTGGCCATGGCCTTCATCAGAAAGAGTGAGCTGAAAGTAAATGTTCAGATGCCATTATTTGACTAATGTGCCACTTGAATCTGACCTCTTCTTCATGGTGCAATAGAGGCTGATAAGGAGTCTTTGAGAGACTTTGCTGCTTTCTATTGAAACATAATCTCTTTCATTAGTGTCTGAGTTATTCAGTCACATCCTCTGCAACGCGGCTGCTTTTGCTGAAGTCCAGGAGAAGACTCTCATGTCATGGTTGGTCCAGTCCCACYGAACCCTCTCTTTCTCTCTTGGTAGTTTGTCTGCCATACATACACACAACATACAGTTGTGTGCAGTTTTAGGGTTGCTGTTTTCAGGCGGGTTTTCAGCTCAGGAAGCTTTTCCACATTTCCCCTTCCTTAATGGTTCGCCCGTGGTCGCTGTRCAGCAAGCAGCAGCCTCGCTGATGAGCTGCACTGCAGTGTGGAATGAGGATAGCTTAAGTTCCTCTCTTCACACTTCTCTCTCCATGTAATAGTTCTTTCTTCAGAGAGAAATGTTTGCTAGGAGAATGTTTGTTTGATTTTATATTGCATGTAGTGGAACAATTTTTCAACTACAAAATACAGTTCCAAGAGTTGCAAGTGTCCCTAAACTTTAAACCTATTTTTAATTTCTAAATTATTCTCTTTTTCCCTGAAAACATCTCACTTCCAGCTATCATTTTTTTGAATTGTTTGTCCGTATTTTCTTCAGGGATTTTCTTCCATGCATGACTGTTTTTTACTTTTCAGTGACACTGAAAAACACATCCTGATTTTCTTCAATATTGCGACCATTTTCCCGCACCTTCTTGTCTTTCTGTACCTGCTGCTGTTTCCTGGGGATAACCTCTCTGCATGTCCAGCTGCATGTTAGAAATCAAAGTGTGTCTGATCTGACACAAGGAAGTTAATTAGGTTGTGATTTAGAAGCCTTATTTCATAATGTATTGTCTGAGTACAGCTAGGTGTTGTTGATCTAGGACTGACCTGGCCAGTTCCCATGCAGAACGGACGTGGTATTTGCCTGTTCAGGGGGTAGAGTTTACCAGTTTTACCAGTAATTGGGTAATTTAGAAGCTATACTTATATTCTAAAAGATGCTTCCCAGGGCAGACAAACTTGCTTGGCTGGAAATTAGCTGAATTTATGGCAAGTGAGTCAATGTGTTTTATCATGGGAGGCAGGACTTTGCTGCTCCTGAGTTAATCTCCTCCTAGGAGCCGTTGCTCCTATGGAGAATTTGGGCCCTCGTTTGAACCCTCTGATCCCCGTCACTGCTCTTTAGGCTGCAGCTTAGGCCCACAGCAAGAGCTCAGCCTGTTTGTTGGGTCTCCTGTCCTTGCTAACGTGGCTGGTGGTTGCTGCTCTGGGGACACGTCCCGCTCAGGGAAAGGAGGAACTGAAGGTACGAGCTCCAGCTTGCCCGGCATTTGAGCCTTGATTCAGCAAAACACTCAAGTGCGGTCTGACCTTTGAAGTGACTCCTGGTAGGACCGTTTCAGGTACATTACATCAGACACGTGTGTTAAGGCTTTGCTCAAGGAATGCCTAAAAACTTCACATCTTCGCTTGCTTAGAAACAAATGATTTTCTGAGCGCTGGTCAAGTCATCCTGGCAAGCAGCTCAACAAAAGAGGGCCTTACTGTGAGACCCAGGTGGATTCCTGACGTGTAAATTGCAATGACGAGCATCAACACCCTCTGTTTTTCTCCTTTCACCCTGATCAGTCAATGTGAAGCCCGAAGGTCTCTGAAGAGGCCTGTAAACACACGCAGCAGGCATTCTGTGCAGCAGTGCGGCCTACACTGTTGTGGTATCTGATTCCAGCCACGGCAGTTTTTTCCTCTGTAATGGAGAGGAGTGGAGAAGCAGAGAGTGATTTAGGGCTAGTAGGAGGGCCAGATGCAGGAGAGCCGCAGTCCTGGCTCGAACACGGCGCGGCCTGTTGTGTAAGATGAATGGCTGTGGACTGCTCTCTGCTTGTCTCCCTGTGCCACTGTGAGCACTGGCCTCCAAAGCAGCCCGCTGCCTCGCAGCAAGCAGCTAATCCTGTCCTGGGGTGTTAAACGTGCCCAGCTGCATCTGTGGCACTGCTGCTGCCTCCGCGTGCCGAGACGCCGCGTGCCGGCTGCCTGCCCGGCGCTGGGCAGGAAGGGCCCGGTACGGCCGTAGCCGCGGTGCTCCAGTCGCCGCTCCAGACGCCGTGGGCCCTGCGCTGCGTGATGGGGCRCGCGGCCGGCCTCGCCGGGCGGCAGGGAGAGCCCACAAGTGCCCAGTGCACCCACGGGCGCAGCCCTCCCGCCCCGACACGCATCGTGGCGAAGCGCCCTCCCGCACCCTGCCCCAACCATGTCGGTTGCGGGAGCTCTTGTTCGCCTTATCTTTTAATCTTTTAGCCCCAGCCCGAGCTCTGTGCCATGCTGACAAATGAGGAATGTCATCGCTGTTCACTGACAGATGTATAAATCCTTTAAACCTTCATTTTATTATGTAAACTTTCCTGCCACTGGCATCCTGTCAGGACTTCAGTGGGAGGGCTTCCCTCCCCAGGTGTAACTGTGCAAACATTATGGTTATGGCACAAAGTCCAACTCGGTTACATTCTGTCACATAAATATACATTGAGTTAAATCAAACACAGCTTGCGTGCTCTTGGAAAAGCCCATTTATAAGCAGTTGTTTGAGATCCGAAAGATAACCCACTGTGCAAAGATAGCTAGTTCCTCTGAAGTGTTGTTCTTGGGAAAATGTGCAAGGGAAGAGCAGGAATTAAGCCGAAGCTGGTAGGTGAACAATGTCCTTGGGTTCTGCGCGCCTGGGTTTGCAGGACGCCCCCCCACCGCTTCCCCTTTTCCTTTTCCCGCTTTGTTTTTGTGGTGAGAACCAGTTCTGCAACTGCAGGGATACCCAGGATCCGGGAGGGAGCCCTTCCAAAAGAGCATGCTGCAGACGGTCACTGTCTGGGAAAAAAGGAAGTGATAATACTTTGGAACATAATGACATTTTGTATATAAAATTATGGAATTGGCAGAGGTATCATAAAAGTGCACATGCTTCAGTTTATTGCTAAGTGGATGTGGGAATGAATGCCCTCCCCTTAGTCATGCCTGTGTCTTAACTTGCAATAGCACTAGCAGTGTCTAGGCTCCCGCTGTACAGAAAGGTTTAGCGGAATAAGCTAAAGTGGATATAAATAATTGCTGGGGAAATTGAGTTTCTCACAGTCTTTTGGAGAATTGGGTTTTCTGTGACTGCAATATATAGGATACTGTCCAAAAACGCACACAAAAAATACCCCAAACAAAACACCCTATTCATGCTTGACATATTTTCAAATCTGTGGCGATTAAGACATTTACATTCCCCTGATAATAGGGAAGGCCAAGTAATGTATCAACTATACTTGTAAGGATATGTTATCATATTTAAATATTTTCTTTGTGCTTTTCAGTTTGCGCTGTTAGTTGTCTGGGCCCGTGCCGTGTCCCGGGCAGTTTTTAGGTGGGCACGAGCGCGCCTCCTCCTGATGATCCTCGTGGTGAGAGCGGAGCTGAGCGAGTGCCTAGGTGGGACTTTGAACCAGGCTTTGGAAGCCACATGATTTGTTAGAGCCCTTGGAAAGGCAGCATCCTCTTTAACGAGCAGCCCTGCAGTTCAGGTGCAGTGGGTCTGAAAGCATCAAGGGCTGCATTTTCAACGGAGACCGAATGAAGCAACGGGCAGCTTGACCCAGAATCTTAGGCACATTCAGGCTTCACTATCCCACTGAATTCTGTTTGAGATTCTCGTAGAGGCAGACTCATCTTGACTGCTTAGCGCTTCCAAGGTGGGCCTGTGCTCCGGGCACAGGAGCAGAGCGGACGTCTGACCCGCTGGGACAACCCGTGGCTCTGCAGAGCTCCTGGAGGGAGCTGCGGGTGATGGAGGCTTCTGCAGTGGGGGCTGCAGGGAGGTGCCCAAAGTCAGGTGCATCTGTGGCTTTTCCTGGGGCATTTTGGTTGCTCTGGTTCCTGGCATACGCACGTGGTGCCTGGCAACTCAAGCAAATCAAAACACCTACCTTTGATAGGAACATTTAGCTCCTGTTTGCACATAACAATGAGAGACACTGCTTGGAGTGAAAGACCTGATTATTGTAATTTTATGTATCAAGATTTGTCATCTGTATATACACACAGTACTGAAAAGTGTGTACATAAATTAGGCTGTTGAATGCAAACGTGGCTGTGTAGATAACGAAGCGGTTATCTGACAGGCAGAACTCCAGACTGATTTATGCCTGGAGTCATTATAATGGAATGTACAGTTGTTTGGAAGCTAGTAAAGTCAGAGAGTTTCCTTCTGACTTCACTCAAATTTAGGCTAAGCCCTAAGCCATAAGTAGTTGTACATTCCCAATAGGAAAAGCCTGGCTTCTCTGTTCTTTGCAGAATTCCCATTAAGAGATAAACGAGGAGGATATAAACTATCTCAGCATTCAGTGCTAGGCACTGCTAAATGGAAGTGCTGGAAACAGGAAAATATATTTCAAAGAGACGAAACAATAAAATGTTTGCAGAAGGCCGGCGAACATGCAAAGTGGTCTGGTCCGGCGAGGGAGGCAGCAGCCGCTGCTCGGAAGGAAATGGAGCCGCAGCCGGGGTCGTTTGCGAGGTGAACAAGGCAGCCCCCAAAAGCAGAAGTTCGTTTATCCGGCAGGAATTTCTGCTGCTCGGCGGGACCGGGGCCCCTGAATCCTTTAGCTGTGTCCCAGAATCCAGCTAGTGAGTGTGCTGGGTCCCTCACAAGCCGGATCACGAGCCACAGTGCAGTGCAGCTCTAAATTGGCTCTTGTTTTGGCAGCTCTGTTCTTCTTTTCTGCCTCCTGTTAGTAGCTGAAATCAAGCACTGGACTATGTTCTTGCTTCAGTCTATGTAAATCTAAGGTAATACCTTTTGACACAGTGAAATTATACTGGGATAAATGAGATTTGAATCTGGCCTTAGAAGTGGTGTGTTTGGAAAAGGCAAGAGAAAGGTCAAATCTAGATATGGATGTGCCACAGGAAAATTGCTGTTCTCGATATATTTCTGAGCAGCCTGAAGTCCTCATCACAATTCTCGTCCTGTTTGGTAGGTTTACGAGGGCGGATGATGAAAGTTTACGATTAGTGGGATACCACAGAGGTAGCTTGGCCAGATCTTTGAAACCTCCTTTGAGACGTGCGTCGTCCCCTCCTTGGCAATGACAAAATCAGCTCTGGGGATCTCGGTACGTAAAGGAAAATATCCATCCCAGTGAATGCTGCCCGGGCTTTCGTTTCATCCCTGTGTTCATGCATTTGTAAAGATCTTTCACATACACCAAGCTGATTCCTTCTACATGTTCACAGGATTTAAAAAAAAAAAAAAAAAAGGTATCTATTAAAATTAGCAAAAGGTATCCAGCAAAATTACCCCATTTCTGAAATGGGGTAGATCCTGCTGCCTGCTGCCTGCTGCCTGCTGCCTGCTTTTAGGAGAAACACTACTTTCAGGTATTCTAATGCATAATGATGTTTTGCATTCAAGGAACAACTGTGACTCTTCCTGCTGGTCAGCACTCTTTTGCTTTCTCTTTCTCGGTCTTTTCTTTAAGTATTTGAAAAGGAAGCTGGCTGGGGAGGAAACCAGACTTAAATAAATTGCAAAGCCTAGAACTTTCTGTTAAAAATGCCGTGAGTGCATAACATYATGGTAGTGAAATTAAAGGTGGAAAAACTGTAAGGATGTGAATGATCCTTCCCAGTCAGCTCCCTCCATACAGTGAGGAGCAACAGTTAGGATTCCCTGGAGCCACGGAGCTGCAAAAAGAATAGCAACAGCAAGAGGGTTTGGGGTTTTTTAAATCCAGATTTTCCTCATAGCCTTTCTAAAATAAAGAGCAAGGAGGAGATTTGATGAAGCGGCGCAGGGCTGGCCTAACCAGCCTGCAGACTTGGGTTTGGGGGCCAACATCCCAGCTGTGTCGCTGCCTTTCAAAGGGGAACACAAACGTGAGAAGTGCCCTCCTGYAGCTATGAAGCGGGGTGGGATTGGGAAGGAAGGGAAGCAGCGCAATCCGGCACAGCTAAGGTTTGGGGTGACATCACTTTTGATATAATTGCAATGCCAGCAGACGCTCAATAAACATATCAGCATTGTTAAAATGATTTATGACCCGAATAGTTGAATATAAAATATTATCAATAGATGTGTCATCATTGATCTTTGCTGGGGCTAGCAGCTGAAGGATGAACAGGGAGATGATTTTAACAAACAAACCTTGACAGGAATCCAAAGGAAACAATGTGCAGGGACAGACAGCTGACAAATTCAGTATGGGGCCATTAAAACATGTGATGAATTTGCTGGGAAAGTATATATTTGTGGAAGAGGTGAGCTCATATCTACCATAAATTTGTCAGCCGTGACACAGTGTTCTCAGGCCTGGCATGAATAATGCCTAGCTATTTACGGGCTTTGTCTGGCAAAAGCTCCATCAGTCACTCCAGGGTTATTTACAAAGAAAAGTGTCTATCAGTTACAAGGACATGACTTTGCCACTAAGAAATAGCACGAGAGGGAATCGGCCAGTGGCCTCCTCGTGCAGGATGCGTCTTCTCCAGGGAAGCTCTGGGCTGGAGCGGATCGGATGGACTGCGCTAGGACCTCCTGGCAGAGTGCCTGGCATAGGCTGCAATTGTACATTTATCCACACTGATTAGATTA
This sequence comes from Nothoprocta perdicaria, assembly GCF_003342845.1. Lineage (NCBI taxonomy): Eukaryota > Metazoa > Chordata > Aves > Tinamiformes > Tinamidae > Nothoprocta > Nothoprocta perdicaria. The sequence goes on from NW_020454516.1 coordinate 311,512, forward strand.
GAATTATTAATAGGGGTCTATGGAGTGGAGCAAAGGGTCATTTAGAGTTTAATTCTGTTCTCAGATAACTTCATTTTGGCTGATGGGGTTGTTATTGTAGGGGTTTTATATGTTTATAGGAAACAATATACTCAATAATGAAGTCATGCATCCTTCTGCAAGATTAGGAGAGCTATTGTGTTGCTGGAGTGAAGTCTTCACAATTGTGTTAATTAAGTAATAGTGATTTGACTTTGTCTCCTCATAAAATGCATTTAAGAAGTGACTAAAAGCTGCTGAGAAAGTGTTCCCTCAATATAAATATATAGCAAAACACGCAAGAAATGAAGGCAGCCTTGGATTAAGTAAACAGAGTTGCTGACACCATAGTTTTGCTTAAGGAAGACAACAGCTTGCCCTGGAGTTTCAGCTTCCTGCTACGTTAGTATAAATAATTATCAGTTTAGTCTTCGGAGTAGCAGGTTGCCATCCTGGGCGCCGGTGGAGGTGCGAGGCCGGACCGTGCGCTGCGGGACTCGTGGCAGGTTTACGGTCATCCCTCCTGTGCTCAGGCCTTGGCCAGAAGCAGTGACTTGGCTCACGGCTTGGGATCTGTGATCGGCTGCTYGAGACGACCCACGGAAACGGCCTGCTGTTCAGGGTTGCCAGGAAGGGCTGGTGCAAATTTTTGCAATACAGTAAAGGGAAAGGAATCCTTTCTGCAGGCTATTTAGCATTCATATCCTTTGAAAATGTGGGAGATTTCATTTTAAAAAAAACAGCAGAAAATCTGAACCGTTCTCTTTCACTCATCCCCCAAATTCAGACAATTAGCTTAAGAAAACCTCTAGTTCAAAATCAGATTTGTTTGTTTTATGCTAGGCCTCTAAATAYAATATAGTGTCTGTTTCAGAAGTTTGYTTTGAAAATATTGGGTAAAATGGCCATCAGTTTGGCAATAAGAGGACTTTTAATGCCAAAATCCCAGTTTATGGCAGAACAGCTCCAGTTCCTGGCTGATTTGTTGCTTAATGCCAGTAGGATTTGCAAGTCTTCCTGAGCATTGCGAATTAGGGYATCTTCTGAAGCAAGTCAAGAGCTGAGCCTCGTAGCACGTTCTGCTCCCAAGGCTGAAATGTTGACCCACGCTGCTCTCTGCCATGTTGTTGTCCCAATTCCACGCAGTGTGTTGTGCTGTTACTCATGACACGGTTGCGCCTTTGTCGCTAGGTGCKTTATCTTCAAGGGCTTCCCGTGCGCTGATAATCTTTTTCTGAGAAGTTTAATTTTGCCTGTTTTTCTGTGGCAGGGAGCCAGCTTCTTACATGGTGTAAATTGGACTCTTTCCATTCATTTCAGTGGAACTGTAGTAACATACACCATTTGAAATCAAATTAAGCAGTAAGCGTGGAATGTGAAAAGGCAGCATATTAATGCTTCAGGATAGGATTTCAACTGCAAGTGGAGGAAGCCCCTCGTTCGTGACTCCAGGATGYGACCACAGAATAAATATCCCAAACAGAAAACAGTGTTTTGTTCCTTGAAAGAAAGCATTCTAGGTTGAAAGTAAAGGCAGCTTCAACTTAGTTTCTCAGACGGAACGGTGCAGTTAGAAGTTAGTCAGAGGTTTAACATGGTGCTGAAGAAGGCGATGGCAATGGCAGCGTTGCAGAGTGGCTCTGCAGTGAGAGATCTGAAACATGTTAGTCTGGTGTGTGAGACAAGCCCAGCGACCTGACAGACCGACTGCAGGTGCTCCCAGGGAGCTGTCATGGTCACTCGCRCCATTGATATGTTGGCTCAGGATGATTTACTGGGCAAGATACAGGGCATAACTCAGAGGAGCTGCTGTGGCCTCTTGATCAAATCTGTCCTAAAAGGCTCCTGGAAAAGTAGGTGGATCAATTGGTCTAGAGCCAGTCTAGGTGCGGCAGTCTCTGCAGACGGTTACCCACATGGTTAAAGCTTTATGATGTGAAGTTGTGTGTTTTCAGGTTTCGGAGCAGGTGTGAAATTTATTGGGGATCACTCCAATGCATGATTCRTTTTTCATCAAGTTTCTTGTGTCACTGGGAAAACTGAAATCTTAAAAAAGGCAGTTAATTAATCTGCTTCATAGTCTATTTTGCTTTRTGCTTGATCCACAGAAAAGTGTGCTGGCTCAGAAAAGAAAGGTGCAGGTATTAAGGAATAACCGCGTTTACAGGATGTCTTGCTTTGCACAAGGCGGGCGTTCGCATTCCCTGGGAGCTGGAGAACCTTTGTTCTTGAACCATCTGCTCTTGGAGTGAAGAGATGGGAGATCTAATGCGGGCTCTGTCGTGCAGCTGGTGGGAGTGTTCTGACAGCCGTGGTATCCGTTTGGATTGCATCCACTCTGTCTGTGTGTCCAAGGATTTATTCCTTTTCCTGGCGGGGTCCCCCAGGACTTGAGGAGCTCACCAGCCGTTGCTTTAAAGAAAGTCTTGTTCAAAACCCAGGTCCCATCACAGGGGCTCAGCTTCAAACCCTCTCCGTTCCCATTGGCTCTAGCAGGAGTCAAAGGAAAAGAGTACCTTGAAGGGCCAGCATGAGCAGTTGCTTCAAAGCCCGGTAAAGACACCATTATCTTCCTCTGGTGAGCTTTACATCAYATTTTCAGAAAGGTGCAATCCTGCACATTGACTCAATAGGAAAATCCCTATGTATTGGCCTGGAAACTTAGCATACACTTCGTTTTTACTAGAGTTAAATCCAGCCAGCTGTTCTATTGAGTTTCTTGTTCTGAGGACCTGGTTGGATGTGTTTCTTTGGATTTTTATCGAAGCTTTGGATTTATGGAGGCAACACAAAGCAAGGCTGCAGATTGCAGCCCTTCAGGTGGAATTTTAGGATGCTTCAAGTCCTTTGGAAATGTCACTGTCGTCCGTAGAGCTCAGGGTTCTTGTGTGCAGCCCGGGGGCTTCATCTCTGCTCTGTGGGTGTGAGACTGAGCCCCACAGGTTACGGCTGCCTTGTGTCTTGAAACCTGCTCACAGTTGCGGCTTGCTTTCTTTTTCTTTTTCTTTTTCTTTTTCTTTTTCTTTTTCTTTTTCTTTTTCTTTTTCTTTTTCTTTTTCTTTTTCTTTTTCTTTTTCTTTTTCT
>NW_020454516.1:314733-329544 GCF_003342845.1 Nothoprocta perdicaria
TTCTTCTTCTTCTTCTTCTTCTTCTTCTTCTTCTTTTTTCTTTCTCCTTCTCCTTTTTCTTTTTCTTTTTCTTTTTCTTTTTCTTTTTCTTTCTAAATATAATTTGACTTTAAAAAAGCAGACCCCTTAAAAGCTCCGCAGTGGCCAAAAGGATTCATTCCCCTGACAAGTAACTTTAAAAACATGTCTGCAATTGAGTCCATGTGTCTGCTTTGAGACAGTTTCTACTGGAAGTACACTCACAAGTAGAGGCATTGCTGTAAATAATGAGATTTCAAACACTGCAACTCCTAGTCATTTTGAATATAGTCCTGGAGTAGGAATAACAAACATAAAACTGGCTGCCCTAATGCTGGGAAGAAAAAGGGGAAAAAAAGGAAAAAAAGAACTGTAAAGCCATCAGCAAAATCCAAACCAGGAAATGCTGCCAACTTAAGGCAAAGTAAACTGAGAGCAATAAATCAAACTGAAACACGTATTTTACTGTGGACTGAACAATACTAGGCCTGATGTTTCCACAGGCAAGGCACAAATATCCTTTTACTATCAGAAACAAAAGCTTTTAAGGCTTCAAAAGGAGCTGCAGGCAAAGAAGCAAATAATAAACGACAGGCAGAGCTCGTCTGGCGGGACGTTGGGTTGCGTTATGTAGGTCTTAGAAGATGCACAGATGTCAGCGTGCGCTGCGAGCGGCACTGCGGGCTGTGCCATCCGCTGCTGCCAGCACCGGCAGCAACCTGGGGCGGGGGAATGAGAGCTGCCCAAGGAGCAGTGTGCCCGCGGCCGGACTGCTCCGCTCCACGGGGTCCTAGGTGACCTCCTCGCAGGGGAATGAGAGCTGCCCAAGGAGCAGTGTGCCCTCGGCCGGACTGCTCCGCTCCACGGGGTCCTAGGTGACCTCCTCGCAGGGGAATGAGAGCTGCCCAAGGAGCAGTGTGCCCRCGGCCGGGCTGCTGCGCTCCACGGAGTCCTGGGCGGCCTGGGGCGGAGGAATGAGAGCTGCCCAAGGAGCCGCGTGCCCGTGGCTGGGCTGCCGCGCTCCACAGGACTCCCGGGCGGCCTCCCCTCAGGGGAATGAGAGCTGCCCAAGGAGCCGCGTGTCCTCGGCCGGGCTGCTCCGCTCTGCAGGGCTCCTGGACGGCCTCCCCTCAGGGGAATGAGAGCTGCCCGAGGAGCAGCGTGTCCTTGGCCGGGCTGCTCCCCTCCACGGGGCTCCCGGGCGGCCTCCTCGCAGGGCAAAGTGCACCGACTTGTGTTTCCTTTGCCCRAGATGCTGAGGATCAGCCCTTGGATGAAGATGTAAGGCGACACATGTTGAGCGTGCAGAGGGGAGCGCTGGCTCCRGCAGCAGGAGGCAGCTCCTGGTGCTGTCCGGTGCGGTCAGTTCGGTTGGGAGCTCCTCCAGGGCTCCAGCTRCACGCTCCAGCTGCGGCGGGGCCGGGTGGCAACCCTGCATCTTGCTTTGCAATTAACTGCACATGGTAGTTGAGGGYGTTGATTCCCCTGCGACCCTGTGCACTGGGCAGCTCCCTGCGCCGCGGGACGCGCCACCGGCCCTGGCGCTCTGGCCCACACAGGAAGATAAGAATGGAGAGCCAGAGGAACTGCCGAAGTCATCAAGTCCTGTCCCCTGCTGCTGAAGGCGACCACATCATATGATGTCTTTCAAATACTTATCTGGTTCCATCTTGAAGCTATTTAGGTTTCTTGCCCTCCCTGCTCCTACTGAGAGGCTGTCTTTCTTCTGCTGGCTATAAACCTTCTTCTCATTTCCAGCCTAAATGTGGCCAGGGCAGTTTATGCTGTGTTTAATAGATGCTGAGAAAATAAATGACTCACAACCTGCTTTTATTTATGTGCATCAGGCTTTTGATAGTCAGGTTCCYGCCCCATCTGCTCCCTATGGATGCTCTGCGTAAGTGAATGAGTGAGTGAGGGGGCAGAGGGGGGTCCCGTCCCCACGTGTGCCGGCCTCATGTCTGTGAATGGGAGAGGGGGGTCAGGGCGATGGGCAAGCGAGAGGGGTCGGGGAAGGAGGCAGGGTGAAGGGCATGGGCGCAGCCCGTGGGAAGGGGAAGGCAGCTCGGAGGTGACGGGGCTCTTGGAAGCGGGGACAGCCCGGTCGCTGGCAGGCCCGGCCGTGGCCGCTCTTGTCCCCGCTGCAGGGCCCCACAAAGAGCAGGGAACCCGCACAAGCAGACGGACCTGTCGAGGGGCAGAACTGTGTTTCCTGGAAAAAACATAAATCAATCTGTGTGATTCCTAAAGCGGTTTTCTAAAGGGTTGCGATTTCTCTCTACCTGTCCGTGTTGTGTCCCCTCCCTGCCGGTTTGACGCCCTTTGCCACCGTGCAGAGGTGTGCGGAGGGCTTTGCCGAGACAAGGCCCTGCCGTACCGATGCGTTAGACAGTGGGAATGCAGCCAGGGATCCGGGAGAGGATGCTCTGGCCTTCGACTTGCTGGTATTTATTAGGAACAGTAAATTTAAGTGGATTTTCAGGCTTCAGATGGATATTGGGGTGGTGATAATCTTGGCTTTTCTGCAAGTTCCACTTTTTTTTTTTTTCCCTTAAAAGAGAATTTGGAAGCTTTGTTTTTCCTTACCTTATGTTGGAGTTAAGTGAGCAGAGACTTCTGGTACCAATTCCTCTATTTCCAAATGAAAACTCTCCAGCTGAAGAGAGGCATAGCCCCCAGGCCTTTGTGTCTTTTCCATGGGAATGGCGTTGGCGAATCCGATCCTCATCTGCAAAGGAGGAATAATTCCCGCAGGAGCAGTAACCCCGCAGGAGCAGTAATCCACACGTTTCTTAGGGAGGTGAGGGCAGTTCTTGTTTCCTTCCCCAAACACGCGTCCGAAAGGGGTGTTTGCTGCCCTGCGTGCGACCGGCAGCGCCGTCGGGTTGCGAGCCGGGGGCACTGCCTGCGTCGCAGGGCAGGGCATCAGGTGGCACATTCACCAAGGAGTCCGCCAGCTGTGTAGCTTCATTACAGTTTATCATTATGTCTGCCTCCTTCCTTTATTTCCGCATTTAATCACCTAATATCGTTTTTATCGGCTTGTCAGGGCGTGGGAGAGAGCAGTGGGGAATTTGTTTCACTTCTTCCGAGCGTGTCTATTTTGGTAAAATATTATGGCAAGTTTATATCTGCCCTACTTTGAAAAATAAGATACAAGCGAGCTAATTAAGCCTGTAAGTGAGTACCAACACATCTAATTAGTATTAACTCTTTCACATAAAACTGTGATAGGAGCCTCCAGTGCCAAATGCATTTTTTGTATTGTTTGAAATGCATAACAAAGCAATCACTGGTAGAACAAAGGTTGCCTGTGGCCAAGCAGTTGCTTTAAAGAAAGAAAAAAGGCAGAAGGAAAGGAAGAAAAAAGGATAGAGAGAGGCGCCTTTGCAGCTCGAAGCGCTCGCCCGGTTGGAGCGAGGCGTGTTCTTGTCGGTGTGACAGGTCTGGCACCCGCCGTCGGGGAGCCGGTGGCAGCTCCAAAAGTGCCTTCCTGCCCCGTCGGATCCCATGTCAGGCCAAACTGCTCCTTGGATTTACCGCCTGACCTCTGGAGAGGGASAGATCGCTGATCCTCCCTGCGCCCCGCGCTCCTCTTCTGGACATGGAAACCCACTGGGGTTCTGCTGGAGACCTAACAGTTGGAAGATGTAAAATGAGCAATTAGTAATGAACTTTTAATGTTTTCTGTGTGTACTGTGCGGTCCTGGTCCGACCCGCGGTACCTGCAGTGGAAGCCCAGTCTTGCACACAGATCACCCTAGAAACAGCCACTGTTAAAAGCAGAAAGGCCAAAACTGTAGGCTTTCAAAACATCCTTGCAGCTCTGAACTGCACGTGCTGTGCATGCACATGTACATGCACACAGTGGTGCCATGCACGCACCCTTGTGTCACCTTTGGATTCAGTACATGGGTAGCTTGGCACACGTGGGGCGATCCGGAGCGGTCGTCGCGGTGCGTTGTTCAGATCCCTGTTTCACAGAGGGCCCCAGGTTTCCCTGCAGAGCTGCATTCGAGAGCAGACCCCCTTGTTAGACTTTCCCCACCTTTGCCTCTGCTGGCGCCTCCTCCTAGCAGCTTCACCCRGAAAACGGCCTGGCATCCCCGGGACAGGCTCCAAGGGCCCGCGGCTCCGCAGTGGGATCTGCTCTCTGCATCCCCGCAACSGGCTCCAGCGCCGCAAACCTTCGCTCTGTGCCTGACCTTCTGTGCTCTCGCAGCTGGCCGTGCTCCATGGGGCCATCAAGCTGGATGCTGTAACCTTTTAAAAAATGTTGTTAACGTAGGTTAGAATCGCAGATGCATTTTAGGTTTGATTTCTCTTTCAGAAATTCCAAATTGCGCCGCATATTGGAAAGGCCTGGTTTGGCTCGGAGCCATTCTGATAGATGTCATATTGCTAAACAAGATGGGCTTCGAAATATGCCTCCATGTTTCCTTTTTTATTTCAAACAAATACAAGCAGTAGATTAACATTTGGCTGACCCCGGCGGCAATTGCTAAATGCAATGTTTAGAGCAACCTAACACGCCGAGGCTCCGYGGGCTGCGCGACGGAGCGCTGCTTCCCAGGCGCTTTCCGAGGGGTGCAGGCAGCGGGCGCTGCGGCCGGGGGAGCCCTGAGCGCTGCCGGCAGCACCGAGCGCTGCATGCGCGGAGCCGGCGCGCGCCACAGGGCCTCGGTTAAAAACAATACTGGTGTATCAGGTGTGAAGCTGGTGCCACGCGCTGCCCCGAAGAGCTTTCGGTGAGCAGCAAAGGCCGTGCCAAAAAACGTGGAAGCGAGCAATCGAGGCAAAGCATGTGAGAGAAAATTAAATTTTCATGTATCATAAATGAAATATACATTAGGGACTCTCTCCAGCGACCTCCAGATTCTGTAATTTTTGGATTGGAGCTGAAGACCTAAATCATGTAGCCACAATGGCCTGTAACACGTATAGAGAGGGTATTGCCTTGCTGTGGGCCTGCAACGGTAAACAAATGGAGCTGGTTTTGGAGAACTGCTATTGACAGTAAAATTCTAATTTTGCTCCAGCTCCCAGAACAGATGTACCTCAGAGTCCATAGACTGCAATACTTAACTGCAGCTACTCAGCTGTGACCTTCAGCCTCGGGCTCACTGCAATAAAATTTTCATGCAACCATATGGAAGAATATTTTAATAGAGATTTACTGTCAGTAACTGTCCCAAAGGAGCAAATAAGGAAGCTGTAACATATTGCGTACAGTAAATCAAGGGGACTTCAATGGAAAAACGAAACCTCCCCGAGGCAAGCATCTTTAAAATTACAGGCAACACTTTGTACAAATATGTGTACAAAGGACTAGATATGCACTCAGTTAAGCGACTCAAAATGGTTTTGATTTGAAGATATATTTATTAGAATGTATTTATTGCATTCTGTAAGCGGTAACGGGGGAGGGGGTCATGGTGCGGGGCTCCCCAGCAGCCGCGGCGCGAGGTTGGACTCCCTGGATGCCGGCACGGGGGCAGGCAGCGGGGCCCGGGCGCCCGAGAGCCCCGTTCCCGCGGCGCACACGGTCGCCCGGCCACGCTGCCGCGGCCTCACACGCCGTCCCCAGGGCTTTGCAGGGGCAGCTCCCTGTGCGACGGCCATGCCGCTTCCCGGAGCCCCGTGCAGGGCTGCASGGCTCGCAGGGCACGGTTCCTGCTGGAGTGGGACAGCGTGGGAGCTCGGGAGGCGCCTCTGCGCTCCTGCCCCTTGCAGCCCTCCGGGGACGTTCCCGTGGGCAGCACCAGCCCGGGAATCAGCTCGGTGTGGGCAGGGGTCTCTGCAGCGCAGGGATCCGGGAGTGGAGAGCTCCCCTGTCAGAGCTCTGTCCCACCACAGTGTTTGTACCAGACTTTGTGCTGCTGGGTAGAGGCAACCCGGAGTCTGAAGTCACCCTCTCCTCACATACACCTACTCATCTCATTCCTCTAATAAAGCTGGTAACGTGACAAGGCAATAAATCAGGGGCAAATGGATTAAATGCTCGTTGAGGTAAGACTGGGTTACCCTTTATAGTATTCAATATTAAGAGTAATGTAAGGAGCAGCCTATCTGAAAACACAGAGGTGTAGGTTGAGCACACTGTATCATGAAATAAGTGATGGAAGAAAGGTATGGCAAAAATAGGGGAAAAAAGCAGCCACGTAGCACGCTGCAGACCTGTCTTTCTGAAACAAAGATGGACTAATGTGTGTGAGGGACACGGTCAAACCACAGCAATTTGGTTAGTGCATTGTGGGGGGTTCATTTGCCCAGCGGAGCAGTGGTGATTGCCACRATAACCAGGCAGCACCCACATACACATGCCAACTTGTGTGGGGTCGGGGTTTTCTGCAAGCCATCACAGCGCACCCTTTACAAGGCCGCTCGACACACGATCTGTGGTGAGCTCTGGTTACAGTGCACCGGGATCGCAGCTGTCCGAGTGACAGGGTCCCCCTTGGCCTCCGGCTGCCGCGTCCTCCAGTCCTAGTTCATCCTTTGGGATTTCTGGAGGATGTGCCACCAGCAGCCTAGTTCCAGAGGAGGGGTCTCTGCCGCTTCCTTCCTTCGCTCCTTGCACGCTCTGTCTCCCAGTCTGCAGGAACTGGGCACGAGCTGGGCACGAGCCCGTGGTTGGCGGGGCCCTTGCGGCGCTCGATCCGCGCGCGGCCGCGCTCCCTCGGAGGCAGGCGGGATCAGCGCTGATGGATGAGAGCTCGCTCCTCCTCGTTTTGTTTGGGTTCTGTTTACGGCATGTTTTGTGTTCTGTGTTGCGCGCTGGCTCTAGCCTCAGATTTGGATTAATCTACAGAACCCCTCCAGGGTGTTTTGCCCTCTGTTTCTGTGTTTGCGTTTCCATCTTGAAATGATCTGTTGAAACAGCGCCCAGATGAGGGGCTTGTAAAAGTTTTGTTTTGCTGATCCACTGTTGACAGAGGCTTTTGGGGAGAGGCGAATCACTGACAGTCTCTGAGCTTCACAAAGATCGTCTCTTCTTAATTCAGTACCATTTAATCACCTGCAGGCATCCCAATTACCATAAGCAGAATTACTATCCCAATTAAGCAGCAGTCCCTGCTACTTGGTGTCATTAGGCTTAATTTGGTTCCTTGGGAAGTGTCCTGATTAAGTTGATTACCTGATTAAGTGGGTGTACTCTATATGATGGGCCTGATGCATCAGTGCTTTATGCCAGTTCTGCTTGTTGATTAAAGTGCTGTTATGGCAGCGCAGAAACAGAGCRGTGCCAAGGTGAAGCTGGCCGCTGCTTTTAGCCCTCGTTGTCCGCGCCTGCGAAACACGTGGCGCTTCGTTAGCAGGAAGGCGATGGATAGAAATTGCCCCGGGGATTATTCAGCAGTCTCGGAGGGGCTGAAACCGGGGGGAAACTGGACAGATGTTTTCATGCTAGGAACAAAAAGCAAAATAGGCTTTTGCAGAAGGGCTTGCAGACACGGTGAGGAGGGACCTTAGAGATACAGGATATGAATGTGTAGAGTTTAAGGGAAAAAGAGGTACCTAGCAGCCCAGGTGGCTACTATTTTGTCCTGTTTTTTCATGCCTGGAGAATATTGGTGTAGCACATCAGCCCGTTCCAGGCATGAGCCAGAAAAATGTCCTCTGAGAATATACGGTCTATTATGCTTTAAAATCTTCTATATCATTTTATATTTCTTGGCTACCTCTGAGTCTAACGTGAAACGTCAAAATATTAGGGGCCATTTTCATTTGCTGCTTGACATCGTCAAAAGCAGTGCTGTCATAATATATTAACTAGGCACCGTGAGAAGAAAACTGGTTTTAATATTATTTCTGGCCCAACTAGAAGTATAAGAGAGCAGAAGTGTAGCTAGTAAGGAAAGCTCTGCTTTTGATTTCTGTTCTGTAAATAAAGATTTGGGCTACCCTTTGGGTGCTCTGTCTTTGATTTGATGGTGGTAAATGGCAGTATTCACAATTAGCAAGTGGATCTTTGGATGTTAACTCCGAACCAGTCAGTACCTGTGGTGGGATCCATCTCACCTACCTTCACTCATGCTCACTGTAGACGTCTACATAGGCCATAGCCTCTAGACATGTGCCATGGCCAAGAGCAACGGGAACTTAAGGCYCCATCCAGCCTTATCCGGATGCCATGGATTAGGATGAGGTGCCTGTCATCATAAAGAGAGTTTCTCCCTGAGCTCAGGCTGCTGCATGAACGAGAGCCCTGCTCCTCACTGAGGCTGGGCTGCACACGGGCCCTCAGCTCCAGCAGAACGTGCCCAGAGCAGGACCTGCTCGTCCGGCCTGAGGTGGAGGGGAAATATCCATGCGCACTTTTATCTCCTGTCCCTTTCCTGCGCAACATATTGCTGCAACTGAAGTTAATTCAGCTATTGGCAATGATATGAACATATTCTATTTTTTTTTCCTCCCATTAGATTTTCTTGGAAGACAGGAAGCAATTTTCCCTTCTGTCATGCCATTTATCTAAGGATAAGGGAGGAGGGATGCAAACCTGCATTAAACTATCTTTGCTAACAGAAATCAGTTGTCCAGCAATATCTGTTTGATCTGTCCCGCTGATGGAGGAGATATGGAGCTAACTGAGCTGGTGCCATATTTTCCAGGCTGCTAGCCAGCTTTTGTCCATTTTTTGGTGCAATAAGGGCTCTACAGTGAAAGGAGAGAATAAGGCTTGTCCAAAGGACTGATGAGAATGGAAGCCTAGTCCAGGTGCTGTGAAAGCCTAAACCTGATGGATGGTGGATGCTCCCTGCTGTAAATGATTCTTAAAATATCAATAGAACCTCCTGTGCCTCCCCTGCTCACCCATCCCTCTCTAAAATTGTCCTTCCCTGAGTAGTCCTCCCCCAGGATTCGATAGTCTTCGTGGAGGGCTGTGTCGGGAACAAAGAGGTTCTTGTCTTTWTCACGCAGCTGGTTTCCAGTGGGTCTCCTTGCAGCCACCATAGTCTAGCTGAGCTTTCTGGCTGGTCTCATGTGCACTGGGAGCCTGGCCAGATCCCACCAAACCAACCCTTTCCTTGATACTTATTGTGCTGGTTCAAAGCAGATATTCTAGTCTAGACCACAAGAGGTAAAAATACTTCATTGGACAGCAGTCTACAGAACAGCCTTTTTGTGTTTATGAGCTCGAGAGGGAGAGGTATATATCATGAGCTGAAGAGTATTTAATTTTTCTTTTCCTCTTGATAAATCAACACTCCCTACCCCCCGCTAGCAGGAAGGTAAATAGTCTGAGCTGAGGAATTTATTCTGCGCCTTGCTTGTAAGCGCTAGTGGGCCAGACAGAGAGCGAGGGAAGCCCGTGATGGCGTTGGGCTGATACACACCAGCTGGGGCTTCTGAAATCCCCTAAGCATGAGCGTTCAGCTGCGGTGACCTGAGCATGTGCACGGCATTATTTCCTCCAGCTTCACCGTCTGGCAAGAAGCTAGTCCTGAAAGTTCACAGATGTGGCTGTAAAGTCTTCRTGGATCCTTGGCGGTGCGCGTGTTGCAACTGCGCCAGCCTCGGAGCTGCGTCGGGGAGGGACAGGCCTTTTCACCACTGAATGCACCTGGAAACTGGACGTGTCCCTGGCTCAGTCCCCCTGGGAATATGCTGTATTCCGTAGCCGGGTTATCGCTAGCACATCCAGCTCTGCAGCGCTGCTCCGCCTCGACGTGCAGTGGCCTCGCACAACGGAGCCCTCTCTGTGGCGCCTTCGCTGCCCGTGCCACAACTTGGCCTTGCTAAGTATCCACCTAAACTGCCTCTTCATTTTACCTCTTGGTTTCCTGCCCCCGGAGGTATGAGCCTTAAAGTCAGCGGCGCCGTTCCTGCTTCCATTGGAATGGCAGGGCCGGCACAGGTTGCCCGCAAGGTGCCTCTGGAGTGATGCCCGACCCACTCATAGTCCCTGGCACGTGCTGCACATTCAGGGTCTGTTGTTCGTTTTGAATGGCCGGACAGGTTGCAAAACATCACTGCTCTGACTGGATAAAYGGAGCATTTAGGAGCAGGCTTCTAGTTTGAATATTCATATCCCATATTCATATTGTAGCACTTCCCAGGGCTGTTCTGCAATGGTTCCTCAGCGGTTGCTCATTCTCAAAGCTATTCTGCCAGCAGACTTGTTTGCTCAAACACTGACAGAAAGAAAACACAAAAAAGGTGAAAACATAATTGAATCCAATTCCTTTAAAACTAGAATGAATGAATATTGCTGTAAAGTATGTCAGTACCCTCCCAGATGTCTCTCTCATGCTTTGGATGAACTTGGCTCAAAAGTACTTTTTTTTTTCTTTTTTTAGATTTTATTTTTATTAAGTTCTTGAACAACATTTTACAACCAATAATAAAAAAAAAAAAGGAATATTAAATCTGGTACAATCTTTTGTAGCCAATAAAGAAAAAAAGTATGCCATATCCTACCAATATATCATGATCTCCAGGAAAGTTTAATACCTTAGAGCTGGAAATGGGCCTGACCCCCAAAATCCAGTACTTCCCTGCAGTTTATGGGGTTGGAGTTTCAGGTTTGTAGATGTGTATTTATAGAGCTCTCAGTGAGAGAAGCAATGTCATCCATACTCTATCACGTGTTTATAATGTGACATAAAATGTCAGGCCGAGACTTGGGAGATTTCCACCGTTTCAGCTCTTGGGAACCTGCATGGCGAGAGCAGCACATCTCCTAGGCTTGAGGTTAAAATTCTGCGAGGAGGGCTCTTCAGAAATACGCGGTGTGAACTCTGCGTTAGCGCTGACTTAATCTTGCTCGTAAGCTGCAAACTCGAGCCCAAAGCCCTGCGTGCGGGTAGCAGGAATGACAGCTCGATGAAWCTGGAGCTTTAACCGTTGTGTATGACTGGGATCGCTAAGGAGGGCGATAGGTGTGTGGAGCTGCGCATGATCTTTTAAGGATATCTAAGCCCTTCATAGGCTTTTCAGGTGAAGAACAAATACGGATTTATGTGTTAGGATGAAGGAAATGGGCATATTCCTGCCACAGAGACAAAGAAGGTGAGGAAACCTCGTACATTTTCTGCAGTGCATTCCGTGCCCACTTAAGTCAAAGGGATTCGAAGTCAATGTTCTGTGCTCCAGAAGATACAATCTTCAGAGTAGTTCAGGAAGATCCCTGAAAGGAAAATTTAAATCTTCCGATAACAAATGTTTGGGAATTGTTTTTTGTTTATTTGCTTGTTTCTTTTTCTGTTTGGCTAAGTGTGGGGATATTTACATTTAAAGGGGATTGAACCAAAGCTCTAGCTAGATTTATCATCATGGATTAGTCTGTACTAATTATTGCTGTTAATAGAAATATGAGCATTCAAGGTCCCAAACATGCAAAGACTTGTACAGGTATTTAAAATGGCTTTTGAGTCCCAAAMCGACAAATGTCCGCCTGTAAATTAAAGATACGTGTTTTTGCAGGTTTTGGGCATGCGAAGGGATTCAGAATCATTATTTGTAAGAGACCAAGCGAAACAAGGGCTGTTGGAAAAGATTAAAGTAACTCTCTTCCTTCAGACACTATTCTTGATCAACTGCTAACGTAGGGAGCCTCTCGCCAAGACCCGTAAAGGAGTAAGGATTAAGAAATCACAACCGAATGGCAAAATCAATCAAAGAGAGGAAAGGAAAACAACCGCCTTGTTTATACTAAGCCCCAGTTCTGTTTCCTGCGCGCTTGCGCGACCCAAGGCCCGCAGTATTATTTATTATCAGTAATGTCTTTCCTGTTGCCTTCAGAGCCCCTTGGAGAAGCCGGTTGCAGCACGTGGCCGCTCGGGGACGTGTGTCTCAGGGCTCGTCCCTACTATGCCGTGGGACYGCGATCTGGAGCAGCTCCTTCCCCACCGACTCTGGCAAGAGCACACAGTTCGCAGTGCAGGTCTTGGGAGCTTGCGGTGGAGAACAAGCAAGAAAACACGTGTTTGCTTTTGCTAGATACTTTTTTTTTCCAGTTTCAAATGGAAACACTCCAGTTTTATGTTACCACAAAGAAAAAGTATCTTTTTAAAGGGAATAGAGCAGTTAAAATATTAAGAAAATATCAAACATTTTGCAAAAGGAAATGGAAGTAATTCTGGGGAGAAAAATCCTGTGTCATTTTCTTGCAATACCCAACTTCTAGAAAGGGAGAGAGGCCATTCTAAGCAGTGGTTCATCCAGGCTATTTTACATGTGAATGAGTCTCTCCTAAGTCACTAAATTGTCATTCTTGATTAAGGTACATGACCTGCAGGTAGCAGACACCGGAGGGACAAACATTATGGTTGGGCAGTTGTCAAATTTTTGAAGGGCCAAAATTTTAGACTTTCTCCTAAAAGTTCAGGTCAAATGTACAACTGGGACCTAGGTTCTTACACTACACACAGTCACCTAGAGCACTTTAAAACATCTTCTGGCTTTTCAAATGAAGTCCATATTTGCTAGATGCCCAACCCCACTTGGCAAACCAAGGGCTAGTGGATGATGATGCGGGTCAACGCACAGCAGTATCTGTGGCTTTAATGATAACACAAAGTTAACAGTGAAACACGCAGTATTACACAAAAGGAAGACTTCAGCTGCCAATAACTTTGCCTGAAGTTATTGAGAAGAGAACTCTGCTCTTCTCCAAAGAGCTCTTTCTCCAAAAATGAACCATGAAGGATGGAGCGGCAGCCTTCATGCTTTCTTGGGGTCCAACAGGTCAGTGATTGACTCAAGTATAGATGGGGTCTAGCTGTGTTGGAGGGTCTAGTTGCCTCCTGTTTGTCATCTGCTGGAACCAGATGGAAAGCAAGCAAGGGGATTTTTCAAAGGAAGCGCTGGACCTCACTCAGAGTTTCTGAATTCTTTCCCTAGAATTGAAAGCAGTTCCAGCAAAACTTTTAAGAATATTTCATGGTAAATTCAACTGCTGTTCAGGCATGGTTAGCTCTCAAATATAGCTCTCATGCCACATTGTTATTTATGGGAGACCAGGCTATCCTGATTAAGAGAATTATAGTATTATTACAAAAGAACAGTGACTTGAAAAGAATATTGAGGCTGTGTCACAGAGCTGTTCTTCTGAAACATAAATTTGCATTAAAAATACAGTGCTTTCTTTGCAAGGAATCTTAGAGCGCTTTAAAAGTCTAATGACGTTATTGGTAGGTGATATATTTTGCAAATTGAAGACAAAGAAGAGAAAACATAATTTCCTCTAAATTTAGCATAAATTCTATTACCTCTGTTATTGTCCCATAGGCCAGTGGTACAGATTTCTTAAAGCATCTGTTTCCTAGATGATATGGTGCAGTTTGTTCCTTTGAAGCCCTGTGTCGTATCTGTGGAGATCCGAGCAAAGGCTTGCTTTTTTCTGGCTATACAGAGACTTCGATTTAAAAAAAACAGGGATGTGTGTAAATCTGAAGTTTGGCATCTAGATACCTACTTATGTAGCAATAACTTGGAATCCACTGGTGGGTCAGCAATGGTGAAAGTCATGCTGCATATTCAGGTTCAGGGAAATAAGGCTCCCATGTAGTGAAAATCCTGGCCTAAATCCGGGTCTCTAAGTTGTCTGCTGATAAGGCATCCATGATCTCAGTTCCTGCTCCGTATTCCCTTTTAGCTAAGAGCACTGTTGTTATTTAGACATCGAATAAGACAAGGAGTCAGTTGTGCTGGGCTCCTACTGTGGAAACCATTCCTGGGTAACCAGGCAGATACAGTAAAAAGGCATGAGTAGGAAGTGGCCATACTCCCAAATTTCAGGGAGGAAACAGGCACAAATAGGTTAGATGACATTTCTTCGGAGTCTGTCACAGCTKGAAAGCAAATTCAGACCTGCTTTGCTCTGCTTGAGCGTAGCCCCAGCATAGCTCCTGTACCTTTGTCTTCCTCRCTGATGTTGTTAGCATGAGACGGGACCCTGGGTGAAGCAGCAGCTCCCTCCTGGTAGCTACTCAGCAGCAGCATCTTGCAGAACTTGGGTGCTGGAAAGATTAGATCCATTCTGCATAATTCATTGAATTTACTCTGGAAAGCCAGTAGGGAAAAGGAACCCCTAAGTTTGGATTAGACACTAAATTCATTATTTCACATTAGAATTGTCTTCACCAGAGGACCAAGGATACTTATTTGATTCAGTAACGAGAGCTCCAAAGGGTACTAATTTAGGCACACTATTGACTGTTCATTACTCTGATGTTGCTCAAATAGCTGAGAGCATGTGTGGTGTTTAATGTGATCTTAAACATTACTCTCCACGGTAAATCAGAAACAGGGCACAAGTGCTATAGCTGCTGTTTAATGATGTATGAAAAAGCTGCCTGGTAAAGTGCACCATTAAGAAAAGCTAAAACCAGTGCTGAACAAAGACCTGATGAAATATTGATACCTTTGCAGCCAATGCCGCTCCTTCTTACTTGGGAAGTGACTGAAGTCTGTTTCTCTGAAAAAATCACACTTAATTTAAGCAAAGCAATGCCATCAGATGGACGGGAGCAATTTTGTCATTGGAAAAAAAAAAGGGAAATAGTACAGTTACATTCTTTTGTATATCAGTGTTTAGTTTATAAACAGAAGCCTTCTAGTCCTGACATTACTTTTCCATTGAAGTGGTGACCTCCCTCCTGATCCCCAACTCAGTTTTCTTTCTTGGAGGAAAAATCTAATTAAAAAAGAACTCAGTAAGATAATCCCTGTGAAGAGCTATTGGAAGGCTTCCAGAAGGCGGGTGAGGTGAGCTTGGTCTCAGCTGTGTAAGTACAGCCGCGGTGGTGCTGGGTCAGTGCCACCCTTCGGGGTCTTCTCGCGCAGGGA
>NW_020454516.1:330246-369836 GCF_003342845.1 Nothoprocta perdicaria
ATTACTGCAACATAAAGCCCATCTCTGTGCTTGCGGGCCTCACCCCAGGAGCTGCAGCTGCTTTTTAGGTTTTTTCTTCCCTCTGAAGAGGGAAGCCCCTCTTCAAATCTGTGACTTGTGTCACAAACGTCTGTGCAAATTAGTCTGTTTGTATTTTAGCCATTGCTGTCTAATTTCCCCTTCTTTGCATTGTCCCTTCTTGCCACAGAGCTTGTACATGAGGTTGGGGCTCCAAGTGCTCTGCTCTGTTGTCCTCTCAAGCTGCTGGGAGGCTCTTACACAGGGACACGATGTCTAAGGCAGTTCTTACAAGCCAGGGTCCTGGCTTAATTGCAGAGGACGGTGGCAGTGACGTCCCGGAGCGTTTTGGCTCATTCTGCCTTGAAATGAACACGTATAAAGCTGTGTCTTCCAGAGGCAGCTGCAGCCTCCTGTGATGACACAGCTCCCACCACGGCTCTGCCACTGGGTCCTCCTTCAGTGCAGGGTGCTGGGGAGTGCAGATAGGGCTGGTGTCCACCACGAACATGCTTACACTTGTGCAAATGCGTGTGCTGACACTGAGGGGAGGTTTTAAAAAAATAAAGGAAGATGGTGTGCTAGTTCTGGACTTGCAAGGCCTTTCAGGTTGCTCAGGGCTGCAGTGTAACTTTCATCCGAGTGGGTATTTTAAAGCTAAGTAGTAAAAGGGATTATTGAGATAACTGATGTAGATCTGTGGTGCTGTGCAAGAAACTGCGCTGCAGAAAGACCCTGAGACAGGGAGCTCGTTCAGGCTGTAATTAACTCCCCAGGAGCAGGTGAGCGGAGGGACCAGCCCCCAACCCTTTCCCTTAAACACAGACCACCTGGGCAATATGTGTATTAGAGACAGTGCTCTGCAAATCTCTCTCTTGCTCATGCTGCCATAAAAGATTCAGAGGACTGTATCTTTTTTTTTTTTTGATTACTAATTTATGCTGTTTACTGACTGTGTAAGGGGGAAAGAAAAAAAAAACCCTGAAAACTCTGAGCGTCCTGCTTGGCTCATAGGAGGACCTGGCATCTGTCAAACGCTACTCAGCCTGATGAGGGGTTTGTTCTGCTGGAGAGGCAGGACCTGCAGGAAGGGCATTTGCTGTTGAGGTGGGCCTGGCTCGGTAAAGGAGTTTCTCATGGAGTGATGGCGTGGGAACAGGAGCAGGAATGAGCCCATGTTTGGGACTGTGCGCTGAAGGAGACCCTTCACAGTGGCCAAGGCTTGCAGTGAGCTTCCTGAGAGCAAAGCTCCTGTCCTTAGCTTGGTCCATGCCCTTGCCATCGCTGCTGTAGACCCGCCTGGGGCTGGGGAGCCCACAGTGCCCGCCTTGCCCCATATGCAGCAGCCATCGTGTCCCCCTCACGCTTCCCACGGCAAGAAAGGTTTCGAGTGTCTTGGTATTGCCCTGCTCTGAGGCTGTGGGTACAGTATGTGAGGCTGTGGGTACAGTATGCGAGGCTGTAGGTACCATATGCAGTACAATATGCGAGGCTGTAGGTACGATACTGCTCTGGGCTGCATGCCCCATCCTTCCCCTTTCTAGCCCTGATTTTCTTCAGTGGAAATGATTGGTGGGAAAGGAAAGTAAGTCCAGGGATGGACCTACCCCATCCGTGAGACCCTTCTAGGATCTGTGCTACTTCATCGTCATCCTTGTTGCTGCTTTTTTCCCTTTCCCCTGCCAACTGACTTCCCTCTTCCACAGCAATAAGATCAGTTCAGTGAAGGTCTACGTGTTATAACCTCTTCTATTGATATCATTTTGCTCTATTTCTTAAGCTTGTTGCTTTATCTATCTATATGACAGAGCTTTCTGCCCTCATAACTCAACTTCTGAATCTGCACAGACACCCTTAGATTAAAATAAAAGATGGCATTAGGCTTCTGTCACTACCTGAGAAAAGCCAGAGGAACCAAATTAAGGCAGTCACCGTCCCTGATTCACACATTTGTGGAAAGGAAAATTGAAAGTTCAGCACCATGACTGAGAGATGGAGTCCCAGTYTGTCATGTTCTCTTCTCAAAAACCACATCTAGGTGATTTGATAGATCATGGGGGTCTGTTCTAAGGAAACACAGAAATGGGAGATGTTCTTTTGCTGGGGGTGTAAAATAAGAGGCAGAAGCAGCCACCTGAGCTTGCATTTTTCTTTAAGCACATGGTTGCACTGACATCACTGACAGGGTTAACCATTAATTTAAGAATCTGGCTAAATAGGGGCATAGGGATTGGGGCATACATGGGGAAGGCATTTCCCTGAGAACAAGAAAAGAWGAATAATACACAGTTTAAAGTTTTGGTCCTTCCCTGCTTCCCTCCTTCTTTCTCTCTCAGTGTCTTTCAGTAGTCTTCCTCAGTGATAGAAGCATGGTCAGCAGACGCTTTTCTTCTGGAATGCATCTCAGGAGCTACTCTGTCTAACCTGCAAGGACTTTTATTTGCTTTCTGAGCAGKTTAGCAGAGATCCGTGGACACGCCTGAACTTTGCAGGTGCGTTCCCAAACCAGCCAAGCGCCCGTAGTGGCAGCCCGCGCCGAGCAGCCTCCCTCCCCGCGGGGCCGCGTGYGGGAAGGGCCGGCGCAGAGCGGCTCCTGTATCCCAGTTTTAAGATCCTGAAAATAGCAGCTCAGCTTGGAAGTGCTGACATCGGCTTAGTGAGAGCAGTGCCAGCTTAACAGTGGTGTGCACTGCGGAGCGCGCCTGCACGCTCCTCATCTGAAAGACAAGCTGTGCGTGGTGGAGACTCGTGTGGTTAAAAAAGAAAGGAAAAACCTGTGGTCTTGGCTCACGAACCCTGTCACCCAGTGCAATCTGTGCTCCTCATGTTTGCTGCTGGAAGCTAAGTAGGATATTTAGCCAAATTTCGATTCCTGCTACAAATAAAGCTCAATTTGTGTGTGTGAGTGTGTGTGTGTCTGAGAGAGATGATTGCTCATTTAAATGACAACTTTATATATGATAATTACAGTCATTAATGAAGACACACTTACTTTACCATAGATTATGAGGATAAAGGAAGATCGCCCAAGAGTCACGTTCTGGTATAGTGTAGAGTCAATAAGAAAATTAGTCCAAATACTATGCGGAAAATTGTTCTTAAATAATGCCCTAAAGGTTAAAGGAACAATGGGTGTAAATGCAGGGGAAGAAAATTAAAAGACACACTAGAGGTCACTGTTGCTGCTTGAGCAAAAGCTTTTTCGCTTTCGGTTTAGTTTAAGCCACTAAAGATCAAACATTTCAGGAGGAAAAGCACTTCTGTTTCTATATATTTCAAAGCATGTACAGTTTGATATCCTGAAAAAATAAACAATATATTGATATGGAGTGGATGGTCATGTTATGACTGTAGAAATGGATGTGCTGTACACGCGGAGGGCTCGGCGCCCTAGTACAATGCAATTCTCTTTTGTGCAACATCTTTCATACAAATGGCATCCCCAAACACTTTATAGCTTGTAGCATTAAATAATATAGCTTTAAATTACAGAGATAAATAATCAGTGGGAGAGGAATTAAATGTTAGAAGCGAGGGACAAAAGAGATGTTAGATATCTGAAAGCTGTGCAAAGGCATAAATTACAAATCACAGCCACAGATAAATGAGGAGGCCAAACAATTAAGTCTTGCAACGCAGGAGAAAATACCTCAGTCTTCACAAATTATTCATGAGCTGGGTATAAAAAAAGGAAGCAATAATTTTATATCATAAATGCAGTCCTATGCCTAAATGTGTTTATTAATGTGTGTGTGTGTGTCTGTGTGTGTCTGTGTATATATATTTATGTCTGAAGAAGATGTCCCTCTGATGCCCTAGGGCACAGACACTCGGTATAGATGCAGGACTAGGTCGTGGTATGTTGCATTTGTTACAGCTTTCAGAAAAAAAAAAAAAAAAAAAAGTATTTAGAGGAATGTTTTTGCTTTCATAAATGAACAAAAGCATATGATTATAAAACCATAAAATAGGAATATTACTCCTGGCTTCAAAGCAGAAGGTGAAACATTCCTGCAGAATGCAGTTCATCTTCTCCGAGCTTTCGATTATGTCTCAAGTGCCATTAAATTTCAGCAGAAAACAAGCTTCTCCAGCAGCTTAAGGAACTAAGCCACCGGTGTCAATGCTGATGATAAAAAAGCACTATAAAGTAATATTTTTGAAGGACATTGTTTCGCGCTCAGCCTTCAAGCTCTAATTATGCGTTCAGTCGCTTACTTGCTGAAGTCATTGGGATGAGAATCCAGCCCGTGTGAGAGTTTCTGAGATACTTTTTCAGCTTTCCATCAGGCAGTCTTTCTCAAGCTGTATTGGCAAGCKGTATCGAGCTTTCCTAAAGCAGTGGATGTGGCTGTACGTGTTGATGTGAGCCCACCGAGGCCTGCACGCCCTCCGTGATGTTTACACCTCTGAGCAGCCCGTGGGCCGACTGCTCCACGAGCATCATGTGGAGGCTCCTCGAGGCGGGGAGGTGGCAGCGGCTGGGAGGGAGGTTAGGCCAGCGTGGCCGCGTTCCCCAGCGGTGCTTGCAAGGCCGCAGGCTGCGCTTTGGCCTGGGCTGAGCGGTGCTGCTCAAAGCAGTGCTAGAGAGCAGTGCCGGGGCCGAGGCTCCGTGGGGCACTGGGCAAGCATCCACGGGCATGTGTGGGCCCGGGCACTCCGAACCGGCCGTGGATGGCTGCGTGGGGGCGTCCTGGGGAGGTGCCGACCCCCTTGGTGGGCGCCCAGCTCCAGCAGCTCCCGGAGGAGGTGGCCGCACACTGGGCAAGGCCCAAGAGCAGCTCGGAGCGGAGGGATGAGAGCAAGACCGGGCTGCCGGGGAAGGGCTGCGCTCTGCTCCTCATTTGCCCGTCCCTGTGGTTTCTCTCTAACCTTTCAGCATTGCTCCTTGTCTGGCCTGGAGTTCTTTTCTTTGTGCTTTACTGAGACCTGTCTCTACTCAAAGTGAGAGAGGAAGAAAACCAGTCAAGGACATGTATTTCTGCAGAAGAAGAGGCATTGCGAGAGGAGAGCTCCCTCGTGCTGGCTGAGAGGGAGGGATCCTGCCGAGTGAGAAGGGTCCGGGGAGCATCCTGCCGTTTCTCTTGAAGAGACAATACAGGTYGAAGGAGAAGGTATCCACACCGCCGTTATCCTCTCCAAGCTCGGCAGCAAAGCCCTGGCCCTCCTTTCCTTCAAGTCCCCTCAAATTCCATCTTCACCCTTCAGTCTTGGGCAAAGCGTACACCTGGAGATAGAAGGTCCCGCATGCGCCTTCCCTTGGGTCGTTTCTCTCCCGATGCCTCTGTGCAAGGGTCGTGGAGATGCTCCGTGCGGGACCGTCCCCTCCGGGGTGCCTGCAGCGGGACCACGAGGCGGCTCTGCCGCGGGATGGGCTGGCAAGTTCCTGCTTCTCCTTGCTCTCCTATCTTATTTTTCCGCTATAAATTCTTTAGAGGAGGGATTATCTGTGACTCTGTGAATATACAGCACCTGGTGTAATAGCTGCTAGACATCACCACAATCATATTGTAAATAGTTGGAAGATAAATTAGCATTTTTAAGGAGTGCAGTATTTATTTCCTTGTCAGCCTTTTCCTATGCTGTCTTTTTCATATGTCTGCTCAGCAATGGCTTTATCTAAAGAAGAGCCGAATTTTACTTGATGGAGCACACGGTGAAAATGTGAAAACTCCGGTATGGCCTCAGCATTGCTGAGAAACAATAAAATCATGTCCTGGTGTCTAGKGATCCCTTCATGTGAGCAAGAGAGGCAGGAAATAAGGGAATCATGTTGCATGGCCTTATTGAACAAATATTAGCTCTTCAGGGTACTGCATTATCACAAAGCACTTAAGAAATCCAAGTTATTATAACAGCCTGAACAAAATTCGCTCAGTTGCCTCCCTGTCACACAGGCTCAGCTACTAATGTTATTTTAATCAAAGATTTGATCAACAGTATTAGGCAGATAGTTAGCGGAGGAAAATTAACACATATGCTTCTCGCTGGGGAAGAGATTATTATTTTTAAGTCTGTATTTAGCTTCTCACTACCCAGAGAGATTTCTTCAGTGATAAGCACAGCAGCCACACCATCACGTGCTTCGTCTCGGAATCTGTGGAAATGGAGGAACTTGCCTCGGGAAGGGGATTTGCCCGGGACCGGAGGCACCGTGAGCAGCTGGAGGTGTTGAGGGCTCCTGGGCCCGTTGGCGCAGAGCAGCTCTCTGCACGAGGAGCCTTTGGGCGTCCCGTGGAGGGGCAGCACCCCCAGAGGTGTTTGCAGCGCCAGCAAGGCAGCGTCGGAGCCGAGCGGGAAACACCCGTCCTGAAAAGCGGAGGAAGACCCTTGAATCAATGCACGGCGTTCACGTCCAAGGAAGTAGCGGGCTCCAGGATGCACCAAACGGAGCGGGAACACAATGGCACGAGGCGGTTAGCTGATGTCAAATGTAAATCCGTACTAAAAAGAAGTGTTCTGTAGTCTGCACCAGGCCATCCATCCTGGTAATCTCCTTCCATATTTCTTTTATTGTTGAAAGAAGTAGTAGATTAATGACAGAATGACTCCCAGTAGAAAGAACGCGCTCCTTTTAAGGCCGGCTTGGGGGAGAGATGGTGAAAATCGTAACATAGGACGACTTTGTTGCCAGAGAATGTTGYGTTTGTACCATTTATATTTGCAAATCCTTAGCACAGGCCAGCACAGTTCAGCACAAATTAACTCCATCTGGATAACTGAAGCTGGGGATTACCTGTCAGGAGGAAAAGACCTAGCATGGCGCATTGTGACTTTGAGCCACGTTGGTAAGAGCCTCTTAGCAATCGTGGTGGATCCCTCTGGACAAGAGGGTGGCTGAAGAGGTGGAGCAAGGCCCGTCCGAGCACTGAAGGGCCCCAGCGCCAGGGTGGAGAGCTATGAACAACGACAGTTTCTTTAAACTGCTTTAAACCCAGCCCAACTGCCCGGAGTTGTCGCAGCCTCTCAAGAAACAAGGCCAGGATCCCTTATGGTCTTGAATTAATACACAGTCTTGCTAGGCGGGCGAGTGTGTGCTATTTGCACCGCTGTCAGCACGTGAGGTTTAGTGAGATTCCTGACATGATTCCCAAGGCCTTGGGCTCTGGAGTCACGTGTAGACAGACTCGTSTCTAGCTTCTGGTACCAAAAACAGAGAAAAGCAGAGCAAAGCAAAGCAAAGCGAGAAGGAGATAAGCTTTGCTCTTCGTGTACATGGAAGGAAAGCAGAGAGAGGTGGTGCCAGCTCACCTGGTCGATTAAAAGCAAGAGATGGCAAATGCAAATATGCAAAGATGTATTCTTAAAAACCTTGCAATTTTAAAACTAACCTTGGGGAGAGGGGACTGATGTGGGCTAAGACCGGAGGGGCACAAGCCCTSAGAGCATGAGCTGTGTGCGCTGGGTGCTGGGGAGGGATAGACTTGACCACATCAGTTTAATATCTGCATTATTTTGCTTTTGTATTTTCTCCCCCTTATTTTTTTAGATTCCCAAATGGAGATATTTGGGTCAGATGGAACCTTCTATTATTTAGCCCTCTGAATGTTTTGGATTTTGGTGGAGAGCAGGGAGAGGAGGAAGAATATCTTGAGTCAACTTGAACAGATTTTATTTTTCCATTTGAGCAACTGAACTTTCATTAAAAAAAAAAGAAGAGAGAGTAAAGAAAAGAAAGAAAGACTAGTACAGCGCTAATCTGGAGATGTGTATTTTAGGGATCACATTATGCTGAATATGTGCTTTACATAGGCAAAGTAAAAATCCATGCCATTATTGTGCCTGTTCGGTAGCCACTTTTCAAATTGAAATATCTCAGCCATTTTAAATGACGTTTTTATTTTTGCAAAGACGCTAAAAGCAATTAGAGGGTAATATTGACTGTTCACTTGCCAAATTCCACCATTCCAATGAAAGCTGCTTTTGAGTTACTGTATACAAGTGCAAAAAGCATCCCAAATCATTTTACATACATTACAAGCAAAAACAAAAAGAAATCACCATTTAAAAAGAAAAGAAAAAGCCATTTATAAAAGCAGTGCTTACTCCCAAGTTGAAACCATGTGTCAGCCTAGAGCAATCTGTTAAACTTGAATTATGAACCCTGGAAAAAAAGCAGTTGTTTGCAGTGCAGATGCTGAGACTCGTAACTAAAGCAGAAGTGCTGTGAGGCAGAGGGAAAGTTCTCTGAATACCTTAGGGGCGGGAGGTGATGTATTTTATWTCTTTGCTATCAGTAATGCTTGCTGGTTCCTTGGTTAGTCGTCTCTTCACTAAGAAAAAGTGAAAAAAAATGAAACTCTTTTGCACTTAACTGTAAACAAATGACAAGAGCGGATTATMTGTGACTTTAAAAAATCCTGATAAACTCATTGTTTCAAAATGCAAGGCTGTCTTCAGTTCACTGGAAGGGATATTAATTTCTGCAGAGAAATTTATGCATTCTTAAAGCTGAGTACAGGCACAGATGTGCAAAGAGCTCAGAGGTGGGAAGCCAAAAACACCGGGGTCAAGTTCTCTGAGTACAGAGCCGTATTAAAATGGGAGAGTTATGCTGAGGGCGTGGGTCAGGGGTTCTACTCCATTATCTGCCATTAATTTATCTTCAGTCCTTAAGCAAACATCTGTCCTCTCTGTCTCATGGCTTGATTGTCATTAATGCTGAGGCCTCCTTACACCTTCTTGGCAGTGAAAAATGGCCTTGCAGCAGAATTTTATTTACACTCATTTGGTGGCCCCTTTTCACTTCTGACGCACGCTCCCTCCTTTTCAATGCCTGCTCCTAAGAATGTGCTGGTGTTTGGTGCTTGTACCTGTGTTTTTATTACCGTATTGTCTGCTTATGCATGGAAAACACAGGCTGCCAGAAAGGAATGGTTTTTTATCATCATGATCCAAGCAAATGTCATGATTCAGAGTCTAAGAGGATCAACTGCACGGATGAGTTGCACAATAAGTCTGTGTAAGCACAAGTCAGGATGGGAGGAGGGGAGAATGGCTTGCTTTCTTTTCAAGGAAAGTGTTATCCTGGAATCAAACCAGGGCTAAAGTTTCTCAATTAGGGCAGATTTCCCTTATTTTAACGAGTTGAGTCAAATATCTAGAGATGTCATCTCGTCTCGTCTTGTTGTCTTCTCTTGTCCTCCTCCTGCCTCTTCCCTTCTCTTTCCTTCCCTTCCCCTCGTTCCCCTTCCCCTGTTATTTATTTTTCCACTCAGGAGAGAAGGGAGTTTTCCTGGAATATCCCAAATGGAGTTGAGATACCTCCTTTATTTTCCAGTATCCACGGATATAATTTTCTCCTTCAGCTCAAAATACCTTTCAGATACAAGACAGGGTTACCCTGTTAAGAGTCCAACCACAGCAATGCATAAGAGGAAAGGGGGGTATTTTATTGGCSTGGCGCAGGGACGATGGTTGGTAGGCTGCACTAAGACATTGTTCATGGGAACATAGTCTTTATTTATGAATTGTAAGCAAAGATCTGCAAACTGCCCAACTGAGGACACTTACTTGTCTGTACGCTTCAGTCCAAGTGCAATAAATACAGATCAAATGTTCACTGTCCATGCAATAACAGGAATCTGGTCCAAAGCACGTGTTTATTTCTGCGGGGTTACCTTGGATCACATTGCGTTTTATTGTGCTATATGTTGATGCATCATATTTAAAGGAAAATAAGGGACAGAGCTCAAAATGCTTGCAATTGCCATTTGGAATTTTTGGTTCAACTGGAGACAGTTTCTGAAAAGCAGCATCTGAGCCAATACCTATTAATGTGCTTTTTTGCACAATTTATGGTGCCATTTGTTTTATGTGATTTTATACTCTTTTTAGTTAGTCATTGAAGTTTTGAAATAATTAAAATGGAAAATAAAAAGAAAGGAAAACTACTGTCTGAGACTTAAAATAATTACCCAAAGCCTCTACTGATTTCAGTGGAAATTATAGATGCTCTTTGGCTCTGGAAATGTAGCATTTATATTTTGCTAGTTAGCTATAAAGAAACATACTGTGTGGGACCGTGTGCCAGTTTCCCCATTACGCTGAAGGAATGTTCTGGTTGCAAACAAGGCGCTCAGAACTGCGGAGGCAGCGCGGTGAGTGTGGTCGCGTGGCCTGCACAGCCGTTACCGTCTCCCCTCACGGAGTCCCAGGAGGGCTGGGGTTGGACGGCACCTCTRGAGATCRCCCAGTCCAGCCCCTGCTCCAGGGGTCACCCGGTCGCATCCAGGCGGGTTTGGGAGACCTCCAGAGGAGCCTCCACAGCCTCCGTGGGCAGCCCGTTCCAGGCTCTGTCACCCGCACAGCAGCCTTTGGTTTTCCAGGTCCTCCCTCTTGCCCCTTTTGAAGCCTGCAGTGCTGTTGGTTTCTTCCATCCTCCGGCACCTCCCCTGCTCTCCATGACCTCTCGGGGTTGATGGAGACTGGCTGAGCAATAATCCTGGCCATTTCCCTCAGCACTATTGGGTGCATCCTATTTGGGCCTATAGATTTATGTGCATCCAGTTTGCCTAAATAATCATTTTAATTAGTTAATAACCCAATCGTCCTTGACCAGTGGAAGGTCTTCCTCTCTCCCATTCATCTCCTGTTTACCTGGGCTCTGTGGTATCTGGGGACCAGCCTTAGCAGTAAAGACAGGGTCAGAGAAGGCCTTTAGTACCTCTGCCTTCTCTGCACCCTCCGTCACCAAGGCCCCCTCTCCATCCAGCTCGCACTGTCAGCTTCCCTCATCTTCCTCTTGCTGCTGATGTATTTGCCGAAGCCCTTCCTGTTGTCCCTGATATCCCTCACCAACTCTAATTCCAGGCGGGCCTTGGCCTTCCTCATTGCATCCCTGCATTCTGTGACAACGTGCCTCTATCCTTCCCATGTGGCCTGGCCCTTCTTCCACATGATGTATGCTCTTTTTCTCATCAGGTTTTCCCAAGAGCAACTTGCCCATCCACGCAGGTCTCCTGCCCSCCTTGGTGGACTTCTTTCTTGTGGGAATGCACCGACCCTGAGCTTGGAGGAAGTGGTCCTTGAATATTASCTCCTGGATCCCCTTTCCTTCTAGGACCCTGACCCAGGGCACTGCTCCGAGGAGCTCCCTGAAGAGGTCAAAGTTGGCTCTCTTGTAGTCCAGGGCTGCAGTCCTACTTCTCACCCAGCTTGCTCCATGCAGGATCRTGAATTCCAGTATCTCATGGTCCCTGCAGCCAAGACGGCCACCTCTCCTTCCCAGCCTGCCCTTCCTGGAAAGCCTAAAGCCACCCATGGCCATGTTCCACAACACGCATTTTGATTTGATCTTTTATTACGTAATTTTATTACGTARTCATACACTGCTCTTACACAGAGCTCATGCCTAATTGAGAGCACCAGATGCATGATATATAGCCAAAAAGTGGTTTGTTGAACACTCCCTTTACGTGCTTGCTGTTGAGTATGGCTTTAATTTATTACACGTCATTCATATCTGTGGTTTTGGTTTTGTTTTTTTTTTTAAATAAACTTCACTATGGTGCCCTTTTTTGCAGATTCTGAGTGTATCAAAGCCATTGAAGATTTTATCTTCAGAGGTAGCCCACGGAGCGTGTTTGTCCCAAATTCACTCGCATAGATTTAGTGACTTAATTTTCAGCACAAGAATTTCCTCTGGCTAGCATATATTCAGTGCAGGAAAGTTGATGCCTCTGGAGGGAAATTCAAAGTAGGTAATAATTAAGGGTATAACTTCAGTCCTTGATATCTGCTGGTGGATACATCTGTCTCTGCCGAAAATGCCAGAGGCACAGGGGGCATTTGGGGACACGAATACACTGGAGTGACAAAACTAAAATATCTACTGTTACGGTAAGACATGCTGTCCTGCTAAAAAGGGATGGAGWGGGATCATACGGAGAAGAACAAAAAAAATCTGTTGGCATGTAGCATCTCCTCTGCTGGAGCATGAGGTCGGTTCCTCTTCCACAGATTTTATTTGTTTTCTTACGGATGGGATACATCTCATGTCATTTTAGCTGCCACTGAGTTAGATGTCCACGTCTAAGCAAGTCAGTTGAACATTATCTGATCAGTAGTGGAAAACAGGCACTTGCAGGACAAAGCTGATTTGACCTGTTTTCAACATCTACTTTAAGAGGAGATGAATCACACCCTGGAAGTGCTGATCTCCAACCACTTATTATTGAGAAAGCCCAATGGCTAACTCAAGGTTGGCTGCCTGCATTTGAACATCCAAATTTGGAGTAGAATCCTATTCGTGATGACTTTTGGGTGCAACTGTGACATTTTTCGGGCTTAACAAAGCACCATGGCACCTTAAGCTTTGCTATAAGGTGTTACTTCTTGCGGAGTTTGCTTCAGGAAAGTGTTGTTGAACATGCACCTCAGGGCCATGATGAAATATCTCCTTAGAGTGTACTTTGAGGGGATATTTTACCAGACTGCAGAAGTATTTTTCAACTTCAGGGCAATTTCCTGTGAAACTTCTGTGCTATCTCTGTCACCATTGATGATTACACACAAGTGAAGGTACAATGAGAAGAAGGATGTTGACAGTAGAAGATGGTAGAAAAAATGGGATAGATATGGAGGCTTTTCACAATTTCAGTTTTTGAAAATGGCTTTGAGTTAAACTGGACTTTCTTTTGTTTAGCAGGGGGTAGATCTTCCAAGTTTCACATAGAGAGGAAAAAAGACTTAAATGGAACTTCTGTTTAAGTACTTGCACAGCATTAATTCTAGAATGTGTATGTGATCATCTTTAATTTCTTTTAACCATCATAGTAAAGGAAACGCTGAATTTTTACAAGAAGAACTGCATTAGGAAGGACTGCATTAAATTATATGTGACATTTGAAGTAATGGCTTAAACATAATGAAGGAAATAGAAGGACTGGTTTTGGCTCAGCAAGTTTGATATGAAACGAAGCTGGTTTGGAAAGCCATTACAGTATCAGTTTGGAGAGCTATGGTCTCCACATCTGCTAAAGAACTGCGTGGACACCGGTTTCTGCTCTGCTGCACTGTGGCTATAAGGATGTGAACAGCAGTGACAAAGCTAAGTTTCAGGCAGGCAAAAGCTGAGCTTTATTGCGAGATGTGAGCCGTCGGGTGGGATCAGCCTGCTGAGCAACACCTGCGCTGCCTTGGGTGAGATGTTACACCTGGTTCTACATGGCCGCCTTGGCTCTTTGCYCCTTGAGGGCAGGTTACAACTGTTTGCCTACATGGGATAGGCGGCCGTGGCTGTTTACTAGGCCAGGGCTGTGCACACGTGCACTGAAGTGTTTTCCTTGCGGAGAGGCCTCATGTTTCTTGGCGCTCCCTACAGAGTCAAGAGCTGTGTTGGGAGAGCGGCGCCGCTTTGCGCTGCTCCGCACGCAGGCAGAGCTGAGGCCAAGCCCGAGCTCTAGGCCTGCAGCTAGGCCTGCAGCTTAGCAATGGCTCTTGCTTTAAGGGCGAACCAGTTGAAAATTCGGCACCGAGCCTCTCCAGGCTTTCTGGGGTTTGAAAATGAAATTCAAATCTGATATTTGGCCCAACTTCTTAATGAAAATGGAAAATTACATTTTGAGCCCGAGTCTTCCTGAGGAACAGCCTGTTGCCAAAGCCGATGAGTTAGAGATAAAAACAAGGATTTGCAGGACGCCGTGTCCCCTCTCAGAGAGAGGTCGTGGGGAGTTTTGAACTGGGAGAGACTGGCCCGTTAGCTGGAAACTTTTTTGTTTGCTTGAGCTCCGTGGCCGCTGTGGTTTGAGACACGCGCAGGTGTGTGGTGGGGAGTGAGCCATTTGTTTTGCTCAGAAGAGGATATCTGTGATTAGGGAAATCATGGATTTTATGTCCTCACATGTTTTGTTTCCTTCTTCAGCAAAAAGAGAAGCTTTAGAATGCCAAAATCTTGTCTTAATATGTCACGGAAGTAAGTATTTTATAAACGCACATTGCAAATGGCAGTATAAATTCTGCACGATGGAAAATTGCTATCTGGTTTGAAGCTAGGCAGGATAAATAGAACTATAAAAGGTTACCTGGAGTAAACAGATAGGGTTTCCAAAATGGACCACATGAGATGGATTGGAGCTCATAGTAATCTATTTTCCATGTTTAACATACGCTCAGCATCAGCTGAACTCTGTAGCGGAGCTGCCATCTGTATCAATCCCGTTCCTAGATGTCGTGGCCTCGTTAATGAAATCTGGAAGTGAAATTGTAAATGGATGCAGTGAATGGTAGATGTCAGCCATTGCGTGATGGGCAATCATCAATCATGCACTGTCAGTTATTTCTGTCTCAGTGAGTAAGCCTTTATTTAAGGCATAAAGTAAGAATGTTGCCAGACCACAGGAACAAGCCCTGAGCTGTTTGCAGGTGCTGCTATTCACAGCTGCCAATTAAACCCCTGACATTTCCATAATGGCCAAGAGGCAAAGCATATGCACTTGATATCAACATTTTTCGTAAAAATTAATCTCAGTTTATCAATACTCCACTTTTTTTTTTTTTTCTTTTTTCCAGGGCTACGTACAACATCCTTCTTGGCCTGTTGTTTGTTTGCTGCAGAAAGAGAGAAATCTGAGCTGGCAAGCCGCCAGGGCGTTCATTTCCCCAGGACATGCCGTAGATTCCAGTGGCTCCTTTCACCCCCTGATTGGGACGCCCGGCACGGCAGTGGGGAATCCCACCTTCGGAAGAAGATGCACGTGCTCCTTGGCCCCCATCTCGTCACCTCCACTTCAAACCATAGGCTGGTCCTCACCTGGGCAGCTTGATGTGGTAAGTGCTACCCCTGACATTGCCCAGCCCATTAATTTGCTGTTACTTTGCCTCTATTGCCAAAAGGCTGCTGGTAGCTGGATTCCCAAAGAGATCTCTGCAGTTTGGCCCATTACTGCTGCCTGCTTCTTTTTATTGCATCTCCATCATCTAAAAAAGAAAAAAAAACTTAATATTCAAGTACTTTTTAGTATGTGCATTATTTTCTTTTGGCCAGGAAAGAAAAAAAATGGTCAACTCAACTTATTAAAGGCATTCATCAGTACCTGCTGCAGATTTATGTGTTTATTTCATAAAATTGCCAGTAACGACCTGGCTTTTGTTTTTCCAGAAAATATTTTTGTAGAAAAAAAAATTATGTATTTCTACAGAAAAATAAACTGCCTCGCATTGCCACCTGACTTTTATAGTTTGGTGGACATAAAACT
This sequence comes from Nothoprocta perdicaria, assembly GCF_003342845.1. Classification (NCBI taxonomy): domain Eukaryota; kingdom Metazoa; phylum Chordata; class Aves; order Tinamiformes; family Tinamidae; genus Nothoprocta; species Nothoprocta perdicaria. The sequence goes on from NW_020454516.1 coordinate 345,462, forward strand.
TTTCTGAGGTCCCTTTATTTTTTGCTCTCAGCTGTTTATAGTTCTTCAGGGGTACACTGATCTATAAGTAAATAGAGAAAAAGAAAGGGCTGCATTCACATTTTCAGAGAGATTTCATCCCACATTGATTGCTCTGCCCCATTTTCCTGCAAAGCCCCGACAAGGCAGAACACAAAAAGAGAAACCAGATAGGACTCAGAAATTGTAAAGTTGTCTTCTCCACTCTTCATGATTCTGATGGCAGTCACATAAGTCAAATTGAGTGATTTGAAGTCTATTTAATGTATTTTACTACTACCTGGTTGTAAAACCATGCACTGTTGGGTGTAATAAATCCCTGAAACCTATAGGAATCTGTTAGTACAATATTTTTGGAGTCGCTGTTAGAAGTCTTGCTGGTGTATGTATATTAAATTGAGTGTGATGTATTTTGCCAAATAGCTGTGCTGATATAAGTCCTAATTGTCTGATGCAGATATTCTGGTACACCTTTTATTAGCTTTACTTATTTTATTTCACCTAACTGAATAAACCATCCTGTCTTTAGCACTTTCCCATTAGTGGAAATGTGTCTATAATGAGGAATTTTCCCCCTGTCAGTGTAGTTAAAAGTTTTAAGGCATTGATCACAGCTCATTTTTTGCCCGTATAAGTGCCTAATGATGTTCTACATCCCTCCAGATTTTGGGGACGGCAGTTGCTTCACATACCRGGACCTATTTTGAATTCAGCTGAAACAGGTAAATCTCTTACTTATTTTTTTTTTAATTCAAAGCTATTCAGTATTTGAGAATGATAAAGATTAAGTTGTTAGATGCTGAAAAAGAATGTTTTAATCTAAGTAACATTGCTCTAGATGAGGTCTTTTAGGACATAAAGGACCAAACTGATCTGAGTTACCCAGGACAGACCAATTAATCCTACAAATCTGGCTGATCTGTTTCCTTGATGTTAATCAGTAAGTGTTATAAAAGGCTGGCTTTAAGRAAAAAAAAAAAACCCACATGCAGCAAAAACAACCTCCGCAGAGTGGCAGCCTCGCGCCCTGGGCACATCCCCGTGGCACCGCAGAAGCGCCCAAGCCAGCCCCAAATGAAGCACCTTGCATGCTGGCCGCGGCCTGGATGAGGCAGCAGAGGACACTGCGAGGGCTATTTAGCCTGCTTTTTGGCAGTGTTAGCTCCATATGGGCTCATTTACCGTGCCAGAAAGCAGACTCCTTTATAGCTACCTCATTTATAGCTGGTCTGACTGCCCCTTTGCTATACTACACTTTGCAGCGTAGACGGACCTTCTAATAAGGTGACAAGTGTGTGATTGTGTTAGGCAAAAATATAGAGGCTGGGATTTCGAAGGCAGCTCAGGGCTTCCTACTGGCGCGGTGTAGGAGGTGAGCACCTGCAGCCATCTGCCTCACAGCTTCTGCTGGAGATTGCCTTTCCCATGTCTGCATCAGCAGGAGGGAGCACGTGCCCACCCTAGAGCCTCTTGAATTTACCCTGTGATACTTCAGCTCAAACCAMTGCAGAAGGTGTGCCTGCATTAAGACACTAAAGCAGAGCACGTTTGTCTATGGATATTACAGGTGTAGGGTAGACTGTGGGTAAAAATGTTGGGTAGACTATGGGTAATCATGTAATATTGCTTGTTTTTCACAGCCCAAAGAGAATTGGGTGCCAGGTTGCATGGAAGTGTCTTTCAGATTTTAGAATGCAAAAGGTGCTTTTTCCTTAAGTCCTCGGACAAGCTGTCAGCATTATCTGTCTTTTTTAGGCTCAGGTATTTCCAAGTGTTGCTATCCAGCCGTTCACTGTAAAGTCWGATTAGGTCCAATAGAGAACCTAAATCACAGACCTAATTTTCTAGCCTGCTGGTCATCTCCCTGACATCAGTGAGATTTCTCAGGTGCTTAAAGCCAGACATATTTTTAAATGAAGTTCTGTTTGTACTAGCTTTCCCTCCATTTATTTCAGGGTAGTTAATACTGATGTTAACACTTCTGGTGCAAAGGGGGACTAGCATTTAGAAAAGAATTTGGCATGCGATGGAGAAAACGGATCCCGGCAGTCGTTTTTGCTTCTGCTGCTGCAGTCACGTATGGTGAGCTCCAGGCTTGTCCTGCTTCCCTGCTTTGGGGCTGCCCGCCTATGATCTAGTGTGCTGACCTTACAGCCAAGTAATGACTTTCATGCTGTTGAGTCCCATCAGGAACTTCATGTCTCTTGTGGTTGTCTTCATCCATGGCTGACTTGTGTTATCATTGGCACGCTTAAAATTGTGATGTTATGTTTCAAATGTTTTTAGAGCTGAAACACACAAGCTCTTTTATTTCTCTTCTGCCTAGTAGGATTATTTCAGCTCCACACATGCAAAACCTCATATTATGCAAAGAATTAATCATATCAGGGTAAAGTAGCTACTGAAAAATTGCCAAACACCATAAACATTGGTCAAAATGCAGGCCAACCATTTGCACAGCAAGTAATTGAAGCTAGAGGTTCATTGGAGCGACGCATAACTTTTCATTATGAATTAGAAAGCTTTTCAAACATAAAATGATATCTGAGAAGACTGCACTACCTAAAAGGTTTCAGTAAACACTGAAAAAGAAGTGTTAAAATATGCTGGAGAGCTCAATCATGCTTTATGGTTACTTGCTCCACGTAGTTTCACACACATTTTCTGATAAACAATGTCCCACATGCTCTGCCCAGACCCATTATTTTCTTCAGCACCAAAGCATCGAGGGCCAGATCCTCATTTGGTTTAAGTCAGTAGAGCTCTGCTGAGGTTGACTGCTTGCCATTGATTTATGCCAGCTGAAGATCTGGCCTGAAGAGTGACAAAAATGTAATTTTATGTTTTATTTATGGGTGTAAAACAATAGTCCTAAAGGGAGCAGATGTTCCATGTCGAGGGAGGAGGCTTATGAAATGCAATTCCAGACACAAAAGCTAATCTCTGTGGTCAGGGAAGGCATGAGGCCTGTTTTACATGATGAACTTTAATTGAAATCTTGCTCTTTTGTGTTCATTTATTTTTTCTATTTGGGAGCCAACAAGCATCGCTTAAATTAGTTACCAGCTGCCAGGTACCTTAAAAGAGGAATAAATAGCTGTCTTGGACACCTGGAGAAGGTTGGACGGCCTTCAGTGGTCCTCCCAGTACCTGGTGAAATGGTATTAATTTGGTATCACATACTTTTAATTAAGTGGTCACTTCACTAAGGAAATTGCCATCTGTTTTGGATGGAGCTGTGGGGAGAAAGATGGTTTGGTTTTATGGAGGGTTTTGCAATTGTAAAATGTGCGTTTCTTCCAATTTGGAACAAAAACCAAAGCRTGTTAAATTCTCTCCAAGAGAGAAGGGAGCGCCGGCCCCTGAGTCGCGGGCTGCAACCTTCTCGCTGTCCCCAGCACGCAGACTTGGCTCTTGTGGACCCTCCKGTCGCCCCGGCCGATGCAGAGCTGCACTGGAGCTCCTTGGTGCTCTCAACAGGTTGCAAAGACSGAGCTGGGCTCAGTGGTGACGCAGGCTGGTCGTGCGGGGCACGGGTTTGGGAGCACCGCTTTGCAGGGTTTACCTGGTCACRAGCCGTCCAGCTACCCCCAGCCCAGGAGAAGGAGAACATTCGGTGGTATTGACCATGACTATATGTGGCCCGGTGAGACCTCAGCTCTTCAGAGACACAAAGTACTAGACGTTATCCAAGCAGTTAGCAGAGCAGTGCGAAAAGGGCTAAGGATGAGATTCTCTRCCTTACCTTCCTCCCCACGTCCATGGGGTCAGGTAGATGGAGAACTGGAGAACAAGCTGAGCTTATGAGAAGTCAGTGGTGCCATCTAAATGGCAGCTTCAGAGTCAGAGGACAACTTAAGCAAGAGTGAAAGAGCGGGCTACCATACTCTGYGTGGAATAAAAGAAGGGAGAATACAGGCTGGGGGTGAGGTGCAGAATGAAACATCAGTTTAATCTCAATTTAACTGGAAATCCCAAATGTAAAGTGTGATTTTGTTCTGAAACAGGCTGAACATAATAAGCTCGAAATTCCTCATGAACCAAAATTAGAAAAAGAAACCTAAGGCTAAACTGGAAACTGGATTGCAGGAAACACTGAAACATTTCATTCATGTTTCAGTATATATTTTTTGTTGTTAATTTGTTTTGTGAGTCTGATGCATTTTAATTGGAATACTTTTCAGCACACAACAGCAACTACCACAACTTTTCATTCTAACACTTCAATTATAGGAGCTCCTAGCGTTATAAAAAATGCTTAATTTTTGTTCACCTCCCTGAACCAAGTTTTCAGAAGAGTTTGGTTATTAGATGTGACACATCTTCCCCTGCAAAGCCAATCTGACCACTGTTTCTAGTCACACATTTCCAAGGGTGTCATTCACATCCTGTAACCTGACATGTCTATGGGATAGTCTTTACAGCCACACAAGTCATTTCCAAGTCCCTTTAAAGCCTCCCAGTAGAGAAATAAGCACATCTAGGATAGAGTCTGTGCTGCTTTAAAACTCTGCTTTAGGATTATAGAAGTTATGCCCTAGAACTGCCTTTTTTCTTCCCATTACAAAGGTAGACTAGGATGACTAGCTCCTAGTCAAGGACCAAGTGGAGCCCATGCAGATATTCTCGTTTGCTACATGCTGTGTTACGTTGTGATAAAGCAGTTCACATCTCTGTGTATCATATGAAGTGAGAGAGTAAAATTTATGTATTAAAATGAAGTCATAGAAGAGCAGTATAATATTCCAAAAATTGGAAGAATTTAGATAGAAGGAGGGAGAAAAACAGCTTCAAACAGAAGTGAACGCAATGCGAAGTGCAGGAAGAATATGTTAGATCTCAAATTATCACTTGAAATGTGAAAACGCTACTGAAGGAGAATAAAAATGTGGGCTTTCCAAGGAAACACAGTGAAGATGGTGGGTTATGATACGGGGGAAAATTTATTTATTTTTATCAGATGATCTGTTTAGGCTGGGGAGTGGTTTTAAAGCAGTAGCCTCAGAGTTTGAGTCATTCCATAGCAGAGCTTGGAAATACGCAGTACAGATCGCTCCTGTCTGGGCAGGGAATGAAAAAACAGGGTCTGCTGATGCTGTCCAGCCCTCGCTTCACTCAGCAGGAATCCTTTCCACTGGCTCAAGTGGGATTTGGGTCAGACCCTTTTCTACCTCCTATTCTGATGACTGTCTGAAAAGAGGTAGGCAAAGGCACAAGCTAGAGCCCGAGCATGATGCTGGGAATGGTTTTCCTGGGCGTCTATAAGGAAAAATTGAAAGTCTCAAAAATATGAACAAAAAAGCCAAAACAGACAGGCAAGTCAGAGGAGCAGTTTTACAGCTGGGAGCTGAGTCAAGCTCTAAAAAAGCTCTAAAACAACCCGTTTTATATCAGGTTCCGAAGGAAGTGATAATGCCAGACATGAGGTAGCATTTTGCGTGTATGCCCGAGCGATTCCCGCGCGGGAGGCTTGTCTGCCTTCCTAACGGCAAGCCTCTCTTCATCCTGCACTGCTCTAATTAATTTGACAGGACTGGAAACTTGCTCYTCCTGTTCACACTTACTATTCATCTCTTCAGAATGCCCTGTGGGGAGGATGAAGCACAATAAAGCAGTATTTACGAAATCCCTCAATGCTAAATACACCTTTTAAGCTGACTCTGCACAATGCCAGCAGTGAGAAGATCTGACTAAAGGGCGGCTCAAGAAAAACAACATTTTCCAGAGCATCGTCTCTTYAAACAGGACTAGCAAGTCTTAAGCAAGGAAACTATGTCTTTTTTTGCCCCCTCTTTCGAGTTGTCCCATAGGCTCTGGCGATCCCAGTTTATTCCTCCTGTTTCTGAAAGCTTTGCTGCAGCCGATGCGAGTGACAGCGTGATCATGCTCAATAAGGCACGATGTTAGCTCACAAGAGCCACTGGGTAATTTCATACAGGCGTATCTTTTAACCTTTCATCACCCAAATTGGAAACATCACAACACAACATAAAACACATCTGAAAATCCCATCGGAGACAGGAACTCAGAAACATGCACAGCAGCAGTAATCGTTTTGAGAATTAGGAAGTGTTTGGAGAGGACACTGAAAGTGAATGTTAGGTTTCCTTTTTTAGAACTCCCATTGCAGGAAGGGACCTTTTACAAACACACCAGGTGATTACGGAATTCAAAAAGCGGAACAGGCCTGTTGGTGCACATGAGGGAAGTAACTCAGACATGGYATATTTAAAAGCAAAGAATCTATACAAGAAATTTTCAGCTGCGCAGTTACCAGTAGGGCCCTCAACCCCCATCACCAGTCCCCTTTGCACCTTAATGCCTCAGTAAATCTCACCTTATGCAAAGGTAAAGATTAATTTTGCAAAGTACCTAAGGAAATTTCTGCAGAGCATAGGGCAGCACAGTGCAAATATCCCCAAATCAGTCCTAAATGAACTGACTCCAATACTACGAGGCCTAGAATCCCATTAGTGGGGCACTTTTTCCAGCTCTTTGCGCTGACTGATGAACATTGCTTTGCGTGGCGCCCCGCCAGCGTTAGACGCCCCGGCATGCAAGTCGCTTTTGGAAGTGGGTCTGAGAGCCAGTTTTCAAAGTCATGTAAAGAGAAGGGTAGACGTTCGCTTGGATTCTTCAAGGCACCTGCGAAAATGGAAACTTAGTAACTGCCTAGAAGCTTTTGGAAGTGAAATACTTGGGTCTTTTGAAAAAATCTGAGAATCAGATTGCTAACGTGCTTCTGAGAACTTGATGCTAAGCCATTTTTTTTCCTGGATTCTTCTGTATTCRTGTTGGACGGTGCCAATCCCAACATGTTTTTCAAACAAGCATATAGACACACACACAGAGGCTTCCCTATTYTGCTTGTGTCCCTTGGTCTTTATCCTCTTGTTGACCTATCAAAAGTCATCGTCCCGCTTCCCTTCTCCTCCACAGAGGTCTCCCGCTGTGTCGATGTCTTTGGGATTTACAGCAGCGCAGTAAACCCAATGCAGACAAACCAGAGACTCCCAGAAATTGAGTTTGATTTTGGATCAGACCCAAGGAAAGGGGAGAATTGGGTTCCTTGACTTTTAGATGGAATAACAGCTCAATGCCCTTAGGCGTAGTTCTTTGCTCTGAATTGCTGTAGAGCAAAACCCGCTCTCAACAGACTGAATATGGAATAAAGCCCTGGATAATTGGGAGTAGACTGGGTCCATTGACTTCAAGGGGAACTACTGCAGGAAAAAAAAGGTGTTCTGGCATTGGCCTTTGCTGTGTTACATAAGAAAGATGGTTCTTGAAACTAATTAATCCTTGGAAAGATCAGCTGACCCATCTCATTGTTAGCAATACATTTTTAATTATTCATTTTAGTCAAGCATCATTTGAACACAAGTCAATTTGCAATTTCATTAGAGTACAGAAAAGGCCTGGGGTCTATTCCTGGTAAAAAGGAAAAAATCTCTGGCAAAATTTCATAAAGGATGTTAATCCTCTAATTAATTTTATGTATCAAGCAAGAATTAATGTGTCCTGCTATTTAAGCAAAGTCCTCTTGCCAAGAAGTGCATTTTGTCATACCTTCCCCTCTAGGAAAACCTCTTTACAAGCTTTGTGGCAAAATACCCTGGCAACTAATGACTAGCTTTGAAGCAACGTTCACAGACCATTTGCTTTGATGACATTTGGAGCTTTATTCTCCCCCCTCAACCACTCATTCCAAAGTCTATTGTAAGTGCAGTGCTCTCCCTGCACTGCCTTTGAAAACTAATCAATAAAGTAAGATTTGTCAGGCTGCATCTGAGGAGTATCACATCTTTTAACTCCTTTCTTGGTTGACTTGCTCTACACATTTTTAAGCTAAACCTTATGAGTGGATCTGAGTGTGTTATAGTTACCATATTCACGGGCGCACAAGTGTGACACGCTTCTCTTTCTCCACTATATTAACTTTAGAAGCTCTGTGTCGGTTAACCTTCCATAAAACTAATGCTATATGGTCATYGTGCATAATCAAATGATGGATTGCACGTCAGAAAGTCACAAATACTGGTGGTTACTGATGGCTAAACTCTGAGAATTACTGTTTGCAAAGATGGAAAGAAGTGATTTCACACACACCCCAAAAGAAGAGCTCAAAGGAAAGACATCTGTGTTAACAAATGCTGAAAAACAGCACCTGCCTGACTAGCATCAGTGGCTCTCGAGCATCAGTGTAAGTCCTGGAGTGAAGCAATCTGTGCTTAGCAGCAGTGGACGGGAGAGCAGAATACGGGCCGGAGTTTCATCCTTATTGTAACTTTTGACTGTCTTCAATCAATACTAAAATCTTTAGGTCTGACTTCCCATTTCAATGGCTTTGTGTAATGTGTCTCAACCATACCTTATCTAATTTAATAAGATGCAAGCTAAGGAAGTACTTAAGTTACTTATCAGGGGTTTCAGATGACACATTATTATTGTGCTCAAAAGTCAATATTTGCTAATCATGTTAGTACAGGAACTGATCCAGGACTACAGTGCTTGAATTGCGAAGGCTTTTAAGATTAATTAAACCTGTCTCCTCCTCACTTGACCCACGCACACATAGTACCCCCCGCGCCCCACTTCTGGAGTGGTCAGATCAGTGTCCAGGTAAGAAAAGCCTGCCTAGTCCCTGCTCCATGAGGGAAAGTTGCTAAAATTCCCAGCTTTTCCTGCCGTGCCGTGCTCCTGGTCACTGCGAGCACGGTGCCAAGCCGGGGGGGCAGCCGTGTCCAGGCTGCGGGTTTCTGCCCCTTGCGGTGTCTGGCCAGGCAGGTTTGTTYTGCCGGTGATCCTCGCGCGCCGGCAGCGGCCGTGGGGACCGCGCGGGGCCAAAGCGGAGAGCGCGTGTGCCGGCTGAGCGCTCGCTCATCCCAGCGGGATCGCTCCTCCCAACGGGATCGCTCATTCCAACAGGATCGCTCATCCCAACGGGATCACTCATTCCAACAGGATCACTCATTCCAGGTGGAATCGTTCGTTCCAGCTGGGATTGCTCATCCCAATGGGCTTGCTCATCCCAACGGGATTGCTCATGCCAGCCGGGATCGCTCATCCCAACGGGATCGCTCATGCCAGCTGGGATCGCTCATCCCAGCAGGATCGCTCATCCCGTCGGGATCGCTTGTCCTGCACAGGGGCCCGGGCTGTGCGGGGGCTCCCCGCGGCGCTGGCTCTGCCTCGCTCTGCACAGCAGCAGCAGAGCCGCGAGTCTGGCCGTGAATCAGCGCTCCACGTTTTCTTTTGTTACGCGTAATGCGAACCCTTAAAAATATGATCCGTGTCTCTGTTTCTCTGTTTTAAAGCTGCTGATGAATTTGGCACGTGTAACGTGGAAGATAAACGGCGTTTCCTAGGGCTGGGTGCAGCGCGAGCAGGTGACGCACAAGCTCCCGCTCCCGGGCTGGATCTGCAGCCCTTCTGCTGTGCCAGTCTCGTCTCCTCGGAGCTGCTCCGAAGGGAATGTGTGCGTGAAAAATGATGTGGTGATGCCCTGATGTGATCATMTATTTATTCAGAACCTGGCTTGGAAGAAGATGCAGATTTGCCTTGAAGCAGGAGTCTCTGAGGGGCTGAAAATGTGGTTTACCTGCAGCCGGCCGCGTGTTGCTGCAGTTTGTGTGTTGTTGTGTTTTTTTATTCGCTCCACCGAGATGTCGGTGTTGGAGGCTGGTGCCGAACCCAGCTCTGTTCAGACAAGCAGAACATCAACACGCAAATGAAAACCAAGAAGTTACTATTTGGGGTATTGCAGTATCCGGTCTACTTACGTATCTCTTAGACTAACCCGGATATTAAGTAAAATACTCAGATGCATGTTTTTACAAAATCAAACTGACACATACTGTTTAATATTCCAGTTACCGTTGAACTATTAATCTGAACGTGCTAATAGTGGTTGTGTGCAAGTCTGGGATCTGGAAGACTCCAAGCAGGAGTCTGCTGTCCTCAGGTCATTTCTTTTGTATTCATTCACTTTACAGTATGAGACAGTTTACCCTTTAAAGGTTTCTCTCCCTCTCTCAATCTCTCATTTTTTTAAATTAAGCATTATTTTATGCATGGTTTTTAATACACTAATTGATTCTTTTAGACTTGCCAGAGACAGATTGAATTTCCAATTCCCTTACTTATTTATTRTTCTCTCTATCAATGATCACGTCGTTTGTGACATGCTTTGGAAATACTGAAGAGCACCGTTTCCATGTGCACGTATCTGTTTGCTTTAGTTGGTTGTTAGGACGGGGAATGTCACACTTACCTTTCCCGGCCTTTGCAGACTCAGTTTGATCATCTTAGCTCATCTCCCAGCGGAGGGAGTTTCCATGTCACAAATGTCACCTTTGAAACTGGCACTAATTGACATTCCTGTTGGAAGCCTCGGTGGAGTGGCCACAGACACAAGGTGAAATTTTTGCGCTGCTGAAGGCTGCGCTAGTTTTGTCATTGACTTTAATAGGGTCAGGACTTCTTCCAGAGAGTGAACCRCCTCTCGTACCGCTGTTCGTACCGCGCTGGAGCTTCAGGCCTTCTGCCTTGCTCTCTGCTAGTGTGAATGGGTTGGGATGAAGCCCGCCTTCCCCCGGGCTTCCATGCCGGGCCCAGGGTTGCTGCTCCGCGGCCAGGGATGTGGGAGGGCTGGGGAGGTGCCGGGAAACAGCCTGCCTGCAGCTGGCTGCTCCGCGAGGGCACCGGGATTGGTGCTTCCCGTGGGCACTGACATCCTGTGTGTGCCTGCAGCCAGCTCCTCCATGAGCGCACCGGGATTGGTGCTTCCCATGGAGCTGCCTGGGCACTGACATCCTGCACGTGCCTGCTGCCGGCTCCTCCATGAGCGCACCGGGATTGGTGCTTCCCATGGAGCTGCCTTGGCTCTCACAGCCAGCCCAGCTGGGCAGCCGTTGCCATCAGAACAACCATTCACATGTGAGTCTGTTTAAGTGCTAGTTAATTGCCGTGGGTTCCTGGTCTCTGAGCCCAGGAGGACTCATCAAGGCTCATGGCCCTTCTGGAGCAGCAGAGGGTGGCTGAGCCACGTGCAGTTATCTAAGAACACCAGAAACCTGTGCAGCTTACCCAGAGCAGGACCGGCTGCAAGAAAACACCTCCAGACACCTTCAGATCCCCCTCAGAAAGGGACCTTCAGGGCATCTCTGTGTTACCCAGCAGATCATTGCAAGTACCCGTGTGGGCAGGGAGAGGTGGAGCCCACCCGTGGAGCAGGGGTAAAACTCACAGGTTCCCCCTGGGCTGGGAAGAGAGCCCATGCGTTCCTGCTGCACAGGAACTTTGCACACACGGAGCGTCACAGAAAGGTAAGAAAGCTCTGGGTCGTGTGAGGTGCCCCGGCTGCGCCGCGTGGCTGCCACGATCTGCACCCGCCAGGGTCCCGCGCAGCCGTTCCGTTCTGGGCCCTATTTACCCCAGCTAGCACGAGCTCCTCTGGAGCTGCWATGATACCATATGCAGGATGTAAATCCTGCTTCAGCTGCCTCTGGAGCAGCTTGGAGAGAGCGTTCTTGCCTGTAAAATGGACACACTCTTAGGCATATGTCTGGCAAAAGGACCTACAAAGGACCGGTGTCTTAACAATCTCCAATACAGCTATTGTTTTTACCAAAAAGAAGATCTGGAAATAGACATAAATAATATACATCTAGACATTGTCACACAAGATAATTGGATAATGARAAATCACTTTTGTTTTCTTGCATAGTGCATGTTACTGATGTCTACATCTTTAAGCACTTAAGTCCCTGAATATGCCTGGCTCCTCACCTACCCAAGACTGTTGCCTTGCTGTTACTGTGTGTTTTATTTCTAGAGATTGTGTAGTCAGAGGATGGTATCAGTTACACTTTTATTGAGATATGCTTGTTAAACAKCTAGTTGAATATCTCACATAGGGTCTAAGATACTGCCACAGATTAGCAGTTCTTACTGCAAAATATGATCAGGGTAACTAAGAATTGGGTCCTGCATTTACACTGGTAAATACAGCTCCTTTTTGTGTATTCACAGAGCCGATGGGCATCTCCCTTTGCCGAGACTCAGCTCATTGGAAAGTCTCACGGTCTTTCATGGTCCAGCATAAACTCAGGTAATGCTGGATGGCAAAAACTGTCCTGGCTTTTTCAAACCTGCTTGAGATCCGCGTGCACAAAGTCAGCAGCGGGTCGAAGGAAACAAGAACGAGGTCTCTTAAGTCCTGGTCTGTCAGCTGCTCCCTGGAAAGCACTGGTTTGGGTAAGCACAGTGCAGACACTTCGGTGTATTTTCTGGGCTTGACGTGTGAGTTGCAAAGGTTACAGAACTGACCTTTTAGAAAGATGTATTTCCAGGTAACATGGAAAAGGTAACTCTCTATGGGGAAAAAAAAAAATCCTTAGCAGTTTTCAGCTTGAAAAATACTAAATTAGCCTGCAACTTCCCCAGACTGTTATTGCAAGTCATTTTACTGTAAAATTACAGTAAGCCTCCATTAGTACTGTGGCTACTTTTGTAATCAGTTTTGAAGAATGTGCTTCCTCAGTGGAAATATTTTGATTTAAGCTCATATTGAGGCTCAGTCTAAAAGTTACACTTTAAATTACACTTTAAAATAAGTCCCATGATACATCCATACAATATATATGGCATGCTGACTCTGTGTAATTAAATTCTTGTCTAAAGCTGTCATTAAGTTGCAGTAAATATTGAAGCTAGCTTCATTTTAAAATTAGATTTACTTCCTGATTTTAGCTGATAAATATTCTCCTTGTATAGAAAATTAATTAAAATATGCATGCCTATATATAATATCCGTGAGAGGGCGGGGGCAGTGATTTCAGCCCCTATGAGCAGCAGCCTGACAGCTCTGCAGACGAGTGGCCTTTGTGAACACGGAGAGCAGCCCGAGGCCCCTGGAGAGGCTTTCCAGAACATCCCGTCCTCCTCCGATAGGAGRTCTCGTGTCAGGATTTGAAGTGCTCCTGCTCATGGGCAGGACTACCCCGGGTTCCTGTCACGGGTGAGGAGGGGAGGCAGCCCAGGCCGCTCATAGTCCCAGTCCCACGGCAACCTCTCTTGTTCCCAGGTCAAAAATGGCATCAAATTACATAGCAATTAGTGAATGTCACTGCTTACTCTGAATACCGGGAGTGTGGCAGGTTTGAAGGGTGGAGTGATTGCTTCTACATGTGCTCAGGCCATCRTGACTGCACCACTAGTAAAGGAAATGAATGGGAAAATGTCACTGCGTAGGCTGGGGGAGAGAAGGGTCAGCCCTCCAGCCAACCTAAAAAAACCCAGAAGCTTGCTGAGAATGAGGGGCAGATGGAGGAGAAGACCTTCGAGAGTCCCCGTGTCTGGAGAAGAGCGTGGCTGTGGGCTCCTTCATCTGAGACAGCAGCGAGCCCGTGCCCGACATGCTCTGCAAATGACTCGGCTGAGGACGCTTCAACTGGAACTTGCCTCTCTTAGAAGCCAGATGAGTCAGTGCCTAGGAAATTAGGATCCTTTAAGTGCTCGCTTGTGTTCTTCTGCAACGTAGACAGGCAAATTGCTGAGAAGATAAATATGTCTGATATGTCTTCCAAGAATCCTCCTCACCCTTTTGTGTTTGAATCACTCCATTTCCCAAATGTAGGTTTGCCTGACATTTTTATAACTAACAGATATTTTGGATAGTTTTGCTGGTGCTTCATATTTCCCAAGAAAAAATGAGAAAGAGTCTTTCTTTGTCTGGTCTGCACTGATTGACATTATCTTAACACATCTTCAAATTTCTTTCTGTTCACTTCCATAACTCTTCCTGCAGGTCACAAAACTCACTTGGGCAGAATGCTTTTGATGGGCTATATTGTCAAGATCTGACATTCTGATGCAGTGTGCTCAAACCTTTTTGATCTTGCAGGACTCGTTCTTTGGAGATGTGAGGCCTGCCACAAATTGCACGTACATGGATTGTGGTGTAGYGTGGAAGACCTCGCTGTTCTCGGCCAGCTCGCAGGGCTCCTTCAGAGCCATCCAAGTATCCCCACACGCACCCCCAGATTGCAGCCTGAGCAGCCAGACACACTGCGCTCTGGATCCTTAACGTCAGTAGGTCCTAGTTCCATCTGCTGTTAGGAGAGCACATTTAAGGACCTCCTCCGAGAGCAAGGGGTAGTCACTGAGGGGTAACGTGGCCAAAAAAAAGAGTTTTGTAAAGCTTGTGTGATGTTTGGATGGGAGCATCGCTTGTGATGCTTCACGTCAGCCTTTGTTGTTGGAGAGAAGATGAGTCTGGAGGACTTGGGGCCCGTGCACAAGCACAGCGTTCTCTTCCCGTCTTGTTGTTGCTTGCAAAGCTGGTAGATAAAGGAGGGGAAAAAAAAAAAAAAAAACTTCGGGCGTCTTCTGGCCCTTCCTATTGGAAATGGAAGCCTTCTCTGGTCTGACAGCCTCCGTGCTGATCGGCTTGCACTGATGTGAAAAACATTTTTAGTCTGTATATGCAATTCTGATTCATTTTTTATACCTATGCAGGTTCAAGATTAGTTATTGGAATTAATGTCATCTTTGCCTCTTCATATACAGCATTAGAGCTTACAAAACATCTGACCCTATCCAAGTACATTGTAACCTATGAGAAACAACAAGGAAGGAAGATAGCAATTCAAATTTATGATATTTCCAGGCACGTATTTCACTTTTTTGCTGTAGAACATGATAGCTAATTAAGTCCTTTGCAAGGCAGTATTGGTGGGGGAAGCATGACTGCTTTATCTACTAAAATGTTTCCAAAATATTATGTAAGACTTGGAGAACACACTTGTTTTCCTCTGCTAAGCCCATCTTTTTTATCATTGCAGTTCATCTTTCTGTAGGTTGGTAACACCCAAAGCTAAGTATCTAATGGCTTATTCAAAAGTGACTGCTCTTCAAACTCTTCTTGGTAATAATTCTTAATACTGTGCATTACCAGTGTTGGAAAAAACTTTTAGCCATGAGAAGCTCCCCCAGGCACCTAAATATCCTTTGCCCTAAAGTCATGATTCTGCAAAATGTGCCAGCATGTGCTCAGCTTTGGCATAAAGACAAACAAACAAAAGGCCCCGAATTGCTTTGCTGTGTTAGCATATCAGGTTTTATTTGGAGCTATCCGTATTGAGTGTGTGGGCCTGGAGATCTATAAATCCTGCGTTGCTCTCCTTAACTGTATAGTTCTAGGTGAGGGCTGTTAAGCAGTTATGCATAAATGCAACCTTTTTTGCTCAGAAAAGTTTGCAAACGGGCATAAACAATTACAGCTGCTGATAAACGCAGTCCTATTTCGCTAGATTTATGTGCTAATGGGCAAGGACTCCTTAAAATAATGAAATGCGGGGGCTTGATTCTCTCTTCACCCGAGTCACTCTGCTACCCCTGGTGCTCAAAGGAAATTGCTGCGAGAGTGGAGCGGGTGGGCAGTGTTCTGCGCCGCCGAGACGTTTGGACAACAGCCGGAGAAATCTGTGTTTCGTTCCGTGAAGCAGCACGCGCGACGTTCGCGGGTGTTTCAGGGGGCAGGCCCGGCGGGCTGCCCTGCCCGACGCACCCGTCACGGTGTGCTCCGGAGCCGGGGCTCTGAACCAGCGCCGCGGCCCTGGCGTGCAGCACGACTGGCGGCGTGCTTGCGGCCGGCTCCGGTGGCGGCTCGCTCGGGCCCCCCACGTGACATCTGCCTTTCCTCCTCCACAAACACTGGAGTCACTGGAGTGTCACAGGCACCGCAGCCCCGCACAATGCAGCAGTCGTGCTCATTCTCTTCCATTTCCTCTTTGGAATTCTTCTATTTAGGTCACTATCTGTTGCTTCCAGCTATTCTTTCCTGACAAATTGTAGCCCTTTGGAGGCTTAAAAAGATATAATCAATGAATTCATCTGCGTTGTTCCTCTGGGTATATAAAGATMTAGATATAACAAGCGCAACATACAGCATTAGCTTGCCGTTCCTGAACTGCAGCCCCAACATTAATTGCTCATTGAAGGCCAAAATCGGAAGAGCTGCTGAGTGCTGGCCTCTCTGAAGGTCTGATAGAACTAACGCAATAAAAAGCAGCCTTTGTGCGTTTCTGAAGTGCCTTAAACACGATCCCTCACCAACATGAACTGGAATGGCGTGAACGCAGATGTGTTGGTGCACACCACTCAATTTTAGATACAGATTGGGAAARTTATAATGAATGGACCGTTCACCTGGTAGTGCCTGTCTTCTTGGAAGAAAACAGCCAAACAACACCAGCTCTTAGGAGAGAGATCAAAAATGGTGGATTTTAGCAAGTAACTCCACTTCCGGTGAGATGCTTCAATATCCATGGACAAAAAATAACATTGCGGGAATGCGGACATACAGGAATTTCATTTACATTTAAACTAAAGCTCACTGATTGCTCGTGTAAAAATTATTATGCTGTGAATGAAAAGAAGATGAGTGCCTAAGCAAACACTCATAAATTAATTTATAATGAAACATGACAGTCATAATTTAATTTGGAATGTATTTAAGATTGTTGTTATTATTTGTATAGGTCTCTTTTGCCTGCAGGAAGATGTGCCTTCATAGTGAAATGAATCTTGAAATACCAAACTTCTTAGGCGTACATGTGTATTAATTAATTAACATGATGTAGGTACTTTCCTAATGAAGAACTGTTGTCTGCTGCAAAGAGTCAGGCAGAAGTTTGCACAGCTTTTGGAATTTTTGCTGTTGCTCTTTGTAACTATCTCTAACCCCAGTGACTCTTACTGCTGCCTCCCCTGCATCACCCAGGGAAGCTCTGCTGGGGTATCGTTTTCCTCTAAGCGTTTCACTTAGGCAAATTTGAGCTAAGGGGGCTGGTATAGAGGGTGCTAATTTTGCTGCAAGAAATGCTTTATCTGATCCTGATATTATGAAGTCACCAAAAGAGGAAATTCTGTTCATTTTTTGTTAACTGGAGGGTGATGGGCAGAGTCAGTGATGGTTAGATCAGTGAAAAATCTTAGTTTGTGTCTCACTATCCGTTAAGAAACGATGTTCCCACGTACTTGTGATTTCTATTTAGAAAGCAGTGGTTGAGAAAGACCAAGCTGCAGGCCTTGAGGTATAGTAGGTATTTATGAAAAATAAAAAACAAACCAAAACAAAGCCCCTCTGTTACAATTAACTTAATGGACAGACCAGTACATGCATTAGCCCTAAATTGTCAAATACAATCTGCGTGTTTCACACTGATGAGCAAATGAATTCTTAAAGTATGCCTAGGCAGTAGATATGAAGCACTTAAAAYGATGATCTGCAGAGGGTGGAGGCAACTTCAGGTGTGTCATTTGTCAATAAGTAGATTGTGTCTTCCTAGAGCTACGACGCTATCCAAAGCTCCCTTCCATAGCCCTCACAGCAACGGAATTCCATGTGTTCATTGGGATCTATTTTAACGATAGAGGCGAGGACTGGTTAGACTTTCCGTGAGGGGCTGAGCTGCCCTGTCCTTGACGGGTCGTGGGGGGCAGACGTGTGGGAGCACCTGGGGTGCTGGGACAGGGCACCCTGCATGTGCCCGGGGAGCGCAGCGGCGCTCCGGTGCAGCCAGCACGACTTGTGTTTGCATTTATTTATATGGACACGCAAACCCTGCTTCTTTACACAGCTCCAGCTCTGCCAGCGAAGACCCGACAACGACAAAGGACCTTGCTGTTTTGTGTTTCCAGTAAGTGCATTATTACGGTGAAGATTTTGGACAGGCTGCAGCCCATTTGTCGAGGACCGCTTCCAGTCGGATGCACAAGCGGATCCCTGCCCTGCTGCGCAAGGACAGAGCTGGCCCAAGGACAGAGCCTGTGGGTCACCCACCCTCCTGTGGGCACCAGCAGCCTCGGGCTTTGAGATCCTCACCAGCCAGCTGTGGGTGAGACTGAAGGGCCTTCCCTCCGCTGTGGAAAGCAGTGTTCAGGATCCTCTGCTGTGGAAAGCAGTGTTCAGGATCCTCTGCTGTGGATCTCGAGTGTTCAGGACTGCTGTGCTGACTGCTGCATTCAGAGCCAGCTTCCTCCAGGCCTAAGGATTTTGTCGTTGACAACAATTACAGGTAAATTCCAACAACAATTCAGGTAAAACCAGCTGGGATGCCTATTCCTCCGCCTCCTTCATCTGTTTTCTATGCCCGCCAACTATTATTCAAATACGACTAAAGAATGTTTAAAAAAGTACAGTTTAATGATGATTTACACATATACAGTATTTACATTTGCAGAAATTACAAAAAAAAAAARRAAAAAAAAAAGGCACATTCCACAGCAACCAAAAGCTTCTTCCAACCTTTTGGTACAACTCAAAGKTACTTATTTACAAAGCTAAATTACAGTCACTTTTCATAATGTTCCATGTTTATATAAAAGCATTTACCAATTGTGAAACATCACTCAGCTTACCCACAGGCCCTTTTACAGTTGGAGCTCTTCTGCCATCTATCACATCAAAAGCTCTATTTATCAGCCCCAGTTAAACTGGCATCACGTGGCATTTGTGCTTTAAGAGAGCTCAGTKCGAGGGGCACGTAGAGCTCGCCAGGCCACGCTGATCGGTAGCTGCTGAGCATTCCTGCTAGAGTATTTGCCTGGGGTTTGCTGAAGAGATGTAGCCCGCATTTTCAGTAAGCTGGGTAATAGCCGTTTAGGGAAAGGTTGTCAAGATTTGTTAGCTATGGTATTTGCAGCTCTTCCTGGAGGGACTTTAAAAAAAAAAAAAAAAAAAAAAAAAAAGTATCCTTTTCTGGATGCTCTTTCACCTTATAAATCCCTCCTTCCCTATGTATGATTTTTACCAAAAACCCCACAGACTAAGCAAGTTTTGCATGCCCTGTGCATTTCTGTTATTTTGGATGTTTTCTTGATTGTACCTTTCTTAAAACCAAAACTACCTGAGAACAAAACTTTGCATTTCTCAGTCTCACTTTTACATTTAAGCTATTTATGAGTGGCCAGAGTCTTTGTCTGGATTATTCCCAGAAAGAGAAACACAATCAAAAGTCTGATTTCAAGTCTTCTGTGTGCGTACAAATATTTTCATACTCTTAGGATGTTTTAACTGTACAGATTCAACACAATGATACGGTAACTGATTGCACTCTCAAACTTCATTGCCCATAGAGAGCGTGGAACAAAACTTCTTCGGCAGGCAGAACAGAGCAGCTCACGTGTCCTTTAAGGACGCCTGCATTCTGGATTTCCTTCGCGCAAGAGCTTCCTGTTTCTTCCTTTCAATTTCTTCCTGGGAACATTTTCTGTTTTTCTGTTCTACTGCAGACCCTGTAAATACACAGACATTTGTGTTAGGACCGTCAGGTTAGTTGGTGTGTATTTTACTCATCTTTTTGTCCTTTTCCCYCCGTCTGAAGGTGCAGGGCCAACAGCAGGCAGCTCTGGCACGCAGGGCCCACAAGTGAGCACAGGAGACGGCAACAGGGTAAGAAAATTAAGGCTGTCAGAGTGGAAAGGGCTCTGCAATTCAGTGCATTACGGAGAGATACGGGCGTCAAGATGGTCGAGACACTGGGGTCAGATACAGTACAGGTGTCACACAAATAAAACCAGAAAGGTTGAGAAAAGGTCACAAGCAGCAATAAAAATCTGCAGAGGAGACAAGAGCATGATAGCTAAGCATAATATTTTATATGTTGTGTTGCAGAACGATAAATTCCCGTACAATAAAATCCTGACCTCCCTGGATCCAGCAAGAAGACTCCCATCATTCATAAAATGTCAAGATTTTCACCACTTATTTACCATTTTCCAATAGTTCCATATAGTTCCAYATAGTCCTTCAAAATAAAATACTTAAAAAAAAAAAACTACAAGAGGGGGGAAAAGAAACCCCAAACCCTTCAAATGATCATTTATTCTCTAGAATGGTCCACAGAATGTCTAGTTATCTTCTCCCAGTAACATCTGCTTTTCCTACTTTCCACTTGTCTGCTACTTGCCCAGATAGCAAGCAGAACTAAAAGGAATTCTTCAAATCATGCGGGGTGATGGTTTGGAGAAGCCAAATGGACGAGCTGTTTTGTTGTTGTTCTAAACAGGGGTTTTTGACAACTGCGATGACGCAGCACATCGTCAAGGCAGCGCTGAGCCGAGCAGTGCAGCCCTGAGGCGAGTCCGAACAGAAGCGCCCGACACCTGCCCGACTCCACGGTTATCCAGGAAGCACCATCCGTGCGTGGGCTGTTGTGTCTGCATCGTCAAGTAAGTGGTTCCAACAACTAACTGAGCGGCTGCAGGAAAGGATGTAAGGTAGTTTTTAGAGTGAGAAAATACTTCACTGGCAACTTCGGCCACTAGGCAAAACAATATAGGCCAGTGTTTCCGAAATGCCTCGTGGTCTGAGGCCAATTTCCAGGTGCACAATAATAAATTTAGCATTCCGTTTTTCCTCATGCCCTCTTTCTCTCCCCTACTATTTTTGATGAATCAGGGTAATTTTTTTTCTCAAAATAAGTGATGAATTAAGAGGCAGCGTTAGGCTGCAGCTCTTGCTCAGCACCGAAACAGCAAAATATTAGCCAAACTGGAACAGGGCATGCTGAGGGCTGCCGTCTTCTTAGGAGGGCTTAGCCCCAAGCATCTCCTTGGTCTCAGCCACTCTGAGCACCTCGTGTTGTGTGTCCTGCCCTTACAAGGGGAGAGAGGGGAGCAGAAGTCTGCCAATACCCGAATTCAAGGGGTGTCAGGGTAGCTTTATTTTGCAGAAAGAAAAATCAGGTTCTAGGTAGTACATTAATCTGGGCAATCAGGGCTAATCCGACGAATTGAGCTGAACTGGAGCTGAAATAAGAATGGCATTATAATTAGAGTCAGAACAGGAACGGTTGAGCAGGGTTAGCAGACACGCGTACCTGATGTAGGCAGTGCAAACGGTTCTGAGAGGTGTCTCTTGAAAGGCAGCTTTGTGTTYTCGGGCTTGCTGTGCCAAGTCGTGTTCAGCTGATTCTTGCTTTCTTCCAGACCTTGCATAGTGACCGTGGTGCCAGAGCGGCACGCTGGATTTTCAGACCCTACCCGCAGGGCGACTTGAGCACTGTTAGTCTTTCGGAACTTAAACTTGGAAGGCACAAGTGACGTTTGGTTACTCGAGCTGTTATGTAGCGTCCTCCCCACGCTGCACAACAGGCTGTCTGCCGGTTTGCTACTGAAAGCATTTACTCCATCAGCAGGACTGCCTTCAGAGGCCGTCTTCGCAGCTGGCACAGAATTGGATCTGTACCATTTTCCTGAAATAGCCTTTGCAGTATCCTCAGAAGCCGCCTGATGACAGCTTCTAGGCAGTGTGTATTTACACTCGGCAGGAGCACTCGGGATCACAGTTATTGGACCCGGGACGCTCTTGCCGCTCCCCGCGGGCGCCGCTGCCGTCGGCCCGGGTGCCCCTCGGGCGCTGCTCCTGCCGGCAGCGCTCACTGACRGCGGCTCCCGCTTCACATTTGTTTTCTGAGCGGAGAGGCGATCGCACAGTCCTTGTTTAGATGCTGTGAAGCCATTATCAGCATTTGACCTGGAGCTGATACCGGCTCCTTCTGTTGTTCTAGCTCTTTCATTTCCGTGTTTAGCATCGTGGCTCCACGTCTGCTTTTCTATATCGTCACATACCTGGTACAACAATTCATCGTCCTCACAGTTTGCGTCCCAAAGACTATCCGATTCACAAAACATATCTAAAACCTCATCAGAAAACTTGGGTTCATTCCAGTCAAATGACAGAGGACCTTTCTTTGGTATCTCAGCTGGGTTCAGGTGACCCGCATTAGCTTGGCWGACCACTTTAGTCAGATCAGTAGGCTTTCCATTAGCAGCAATATTGGATGATTGACAGCAAACTGTGTGTGCAGTATCGCTGGATTTTTCAGTCTGTGGCCTAGATCTTGAAAGAAAAGAAGGAAGGTGGTTACTTTTAGGTGGAATAGTTTCACTTGCATTCTTCACTTGAGATTCCCTGGAAACAGGAATATAGTTAAACTCATTGTTTTGGGCACTTTTCCAAGCAGCATTTATTTTATCTGGCTTAACGTCACCTTTGCCATGAAAGGAAGCAGACTCCGTCTTTGAYGTTTCTGTACTGTTACATGACTTTCGTAAAGAAAGAGATTTTGCAACATTTTGTGTGTTTTTACTAGACTGTCTCAAAGGTGAACACTGCAAAATACTAGATTTGTGTGAACTCCCCAAACAAGTCACTAAATTGCAATTACTTTGTTCCTTCGTTCTGCTAGCATCACAGAGACCAAGCACAGGTGGATTTGTAGGAACTGGTGAAGCCTCTTCAGTGTTTATCAGTTCAGGATTTTGAGTTATTTGCATCACAAAAGAGTCATCTGCCAAAAAGTCTGCATCCCAGTCGTCAAAGTCGTCATAAATGACATCAGCAGCCTTACTGCAGACCACCACTTTGGTCTTCAAAGGATTTTGTTTTGTCAACAGAAATGTATCAGGTTTTGGAAGAATCTGGTTCACGCTTCTTGGCAAACATGGAGCATCTTTTTGACATATCTCAGAAGTAACATTTTGCTTGTTTTTAGTTGGCTCAGGAAYGTAGTCTTCCTCCAAAGTGCTTTTATTTTCCTGGAAATCATTATTTAAAGAAATCCCCGACAGTCCTTGGCTCAGCTGTCCACTACATTTCTGGGTGGAACAATCAAAAAGGGCACGAAGGGCTATTTCAGCTTCTAGGTCTACAGACTTCTGACTGCTAGACAGGCAGGGCCCTGCAGCAGCAATGCCAGTGCTCTCTCCCACTGCTTTCAGGGACAGAACAACATCTGCTTCAGAAACCTCATCCAGGGCTGAATTCAGGTTCTTCTGCACGCCGTCCTTACCATTAGGTAAGGTCTCAGAGGCACCCTGGATCAAGTCCTGACAAAGCTTCTCTTGTTCCTGAACAGCATCGAACTCTACCAGATTTTTATCAAATTCCTTAGCCAGTTTCATTAGTTCATCTTCAGGATTTTTTATTTTAAGATCTCTAGATTAAAAATAAATAAATAAAAATAAGAACAAAGATAGTATATATATAAAAGAATCAGAACTCCTGAGAAAAGTTTGCCAAGTTCAATTATGCTACCTAATTACCTCTTCATTCTCTAATTTAGCAACTACAGGGAATAGGTGAACCCTGTTTTCAAAGCATTCCTTTTAATTATTCTAAAGAATGACTACTCTGTTAACAACAGATAACCCAAAGTTAAAAGCACTTGGTGCACTAATGTACAACTGCTCACTAGACTTAAACATTACTAAGTAAAATGTCCCTTTTCCTGGAAGTTTAACTGTGATAGGCAAGACGAAACTGCCACTTACCTTGTGCAACTTAACTTTGTCCTAGCTCGCAGTTTTACTACCCCAGGTGTACAGGGAATGGCATCCTCACCAATCCATGTCCCTAAAAGGGATCCTCCACTATAGGCTGCTTTTTCATCCTAAATGATTAGATTTATAATGCTTAGCAATTTGATTTCAGATGAAGATTGAACTAGACACACACCTTACATTCATCTAAGTTGCTAAGACAATTAAACAGGAACAAGTGCACTGAAAGCCACAGACAAGAGCCAAACCAATGCAAGCCAAGCGAGACGACTGCAAACACGTGTACTGATAGTCTTATCTGTTTAATTATATCATCTTAAAGCAGCAGCTTCAGTTAAGGGGAACGGGTGAAGCCAGTCACCCTGCACACTCACTTCTTGTCATGGCAAGCAGTGTACTGTAACTGAAATTGCATCTTCACTACACCTGAATATTGGAACACAAGTTTGATCATTGCTCACAGCGGGCACCGTTTGGGAAAGCAGTAGTTACCTGAGGAGCAATCCGATTAACAATCTCTGAAATCTCCACTGTGCGCCTACTGGCAACCTGCTGCTTTTTTCCACTGCCTGAAAAAGGTAAAACACAAACAAACCACTTGTTTTAAAACTGCAGGGCGCGACAGCGTCTCAAGCCATCTGATCACACCCGGCGAAGCTGATTTGGCACCAGGGGACGGATCTGCGGGACGAGGGCGAAGAGGAAGCGCAGAGCGGCAAGGCAAGGCCCCGAGAGCTGCGGCCCGAGGCCGGGAGGAGGAGAGGGGGGTGTCGCGGGCGAGGCGCGGCGCCGCTACCTGCCCCGCGGGCGACGGGCGAGTGCGGGTCCCAGAAGATCTCCTGCTGCGCGTCGCCGTCGGCGGCGGGCGAGCTGAAGGCGGCGCCGCGCGGCCTCCTGCTCAGGCACCGCTTGGGAGTCTCGTGCGCGCCGGGCTCTGCCGGGAGAGCAGCGGCTCGCGCTCGGTGCGGGCACCACAGGCCGCGCCGGGGCCCGCGGCGCCCGCCC
>NW_020454516.1:370216-416568 GCF_003342845.1 Nothoprocta perdicaria
GGGGAGCGCAGGGGCCGCCCGGCCCGGCCCGGCCCGGCCCGACCGGGACGTGACGGGCCCGGCAGCCCTCGGGGCGGCCTCCGGGCCAGACCCGCTCTGCCCTCCGTGGCCGTGCCCTTCCCTGCTGGAGGGGCAGCCGGTGTGGAGGCGAGCGTGCTAGGTAAGCGCCTCGCACGAGGGGCCCGGCGGCCCCAGTGACCCAAGCGGTGTAAAAGAAGCACACCGGGGTGGCCGCGAGGCAGCGGCTGAGCGCGGGGCTGTGAGCACATCTGCATGGGGCCGGCTCCGTCGGGGTTCCCGGCCTGCGCGGTGTGCRGGTGACCCCGGCAGGAATCGGGGTCCCGCGTTGCCTGCGGCACGGGAGCCCTGCGGCTCGGGCCCGAGCTGCCGTGCGGAGAGCCTCCACATCCCCAGAAAGGCGTTCCCCATGGTGTGAGACATCCCTTCCCTTTGCACRCGAGGCCTGGGGCGTGTGCAGGTACTGTGAGTGTAATCAAAGCTATGGGAAGACTTTTTAACAAGGAAAAATAATTAAATACCGTGCATTAAACAGAGAAACTGTTATACATGCGGTTACTAGTACCAGGAAGTTGTAGGTGTTTGAATGGTCACTGCTTTTATGGTGTATACTTGAGGTACAAAAGGGGGGCAGGACTGAAACCTGTGAATTTAGCCTCCAGAGGCCCCGTCAGGTGCCCAAGCTCAGCGATTCTCCTGCAGTGCCTCCGTCCTGGCAGGTCTCTCTCTGTCAGGGCYCCGTCCAGGACGAGGCTGCGGT
This sequence comes from Nothoprocta perdicaria, assembly GCF_003342845.1. Classification (NCBI taxonomy): domain Eukaryota; kingdom Metazoa; phylum Chordata; class Aves; order Tinamiformes; family Tinamidae; genus Nothoprocta; species Nothoprocta perdicaria. The sequence continues at coordinate 370,995 of NW_020454516.1, forward strand.
GCCCACAGGGACGCGTCTCACAGGTGCCGGGTGGCTGAAATGGGTCCATTTTCCGCAGGTGCAGGCGGTCACTGCGAACACCAGCGTCCCGAGAGCACGAGGGACTCCGCACAGCAGGGTAGGTGCAGCCTGCGGCTTAACAAAACGCGTTTAAATTAAGAGACCGACTGGAAAGTGTTCCTGAGAGGAGTCCTGGCTCTGCAGCCATCTCCTAGCGCCCACCGAGCAGCTGGGTATTGTGGAGGCCTCTCCTTCCCTGTTCCCGTATGTTAACAGGTATCTCCTGAAATGCTGTCATAAACAGTTAAAATTAAGCGACACCTGTCACATTTGGTGAATGTTGTGGGCTTCGCAGGGCTGTCTCTTTGATTCTGCTTTTCTCCCAGCTCATTGTTCACCTACCCCATTCATAAAATGCGAGTATTCGCCACAGGTCTTTCACACATTAGTGGGATTTTGCWCTTATGGTGGAAGAATTTTGAGAAAGAACATTTTTAATGTGTGTCTAGTTCTGCATACAAAATCTTGTTACATCAGTTTCAGCATATGSAAAGTTGTGTTAATAAAACTGGGCAAAAAAGGCGAATGCCTACACATACAGAAAAGTGAAATCTTAGGTGAAAGCAGCAGGTGAAAAAGCTCCGATTTCCTAATGGATGAAAGTGTGTGTACTCATTGCAGCCCAGGAGCTGGGCTTTGAGCTGGTGCTGTTTAATAACYTGGGAAACGTGCTGCTGGAAGCCTGGGGTGTTGAGGGGTTTTCTGTGGATCTATGGGCTCAAGGAGGAGCGTTTGTGTTCCCGTTTCCAGCAGCTGGACCAAGGCTGGTTGTGGCCGGGCTCCATTCCAGGGATTTGCAGCAAGCTCTCGGTGACGTTGTTCGGAGTAAATGAAGAGGGATAAATAAYGGAGGAGGCTGGCTGAATAATGAACTCGGTTTTCATAGTACTATTAGCTGCTTGAGAACTTTTTTTTTCTTGTATTTTATGAGGCAAGAATCAAAAATGAAATGAAGGAAATGTGCAAGGACTAGCAAAGTTCCTAACAAATATCCAGCAGTGTAATGAGAATATTGAAAATGTGAGTGGGGAAAAAACAAAACTCTAAAGTCTTTTGAGTACAAAATTTTAAAGAGAACTTTTTTGTTTTGGAAAGGGTATGTCTCATTAGTGGGATTTTCCAAAGGAGAAGAACGACGCACCGATTTACTTAACAAAGAGAAGTGACTAGATGTTACAGCTCATCGTTCATACTTACTGTGGGAGAAGAAAAGGAAAATCAATGACAGTAATTTCACTGAAAATACGAAGGTTTGTGAGGGGATGGAAATTATTATAAATAATTTAATCTGACAAATATGATCTTTTTCCACAATATTTTTAAATATCTTTGACATTTTCAAAGGGAACTGTGCGGATATTTTTTCTTTCCAAACTGCAGTTTCATTTAAAAAAAAAAAATAAATAAATAAAAAACCACTGGATTTAGAGGCTTAGCACAAGACACTTTGGTAAATACAACCCTGTGGACCAAAACAGGAGTAATCTGGGACACCTGTGTAAAGCTTAGTATGAAAGTAGAATACCATAGCCACAGGTTTTAGCCTGTTTTTTTGTTTTTACTGAAATCCTTCCCACCCATATATCCCCTCAGAAGCCTTGGAGCACTCACTGAGTGATCGCACAACGTGATAAGAGATAGTTTATCCAGGAGATAAATATGTGCTGTGCTGCCTTCGTGAAGATTGGGGAGGGTACTTGCAACGTTAACTTAATGGACAATATATTTTTCCGTCCACGGGGAAATCCTGCTCCATTTTGCTTTTATTAATAAGCATTTTCATAGCCCAGTTATAAAGCTTGCCCTTGACTTGCCTTGAAATATCGTGCAGAGTTCACTTATCACAGAACGTTGCTTTAATTTTCACAGTGCAGGACTGGTGAGGAAAATACAGCCCAAGCAGTTACGTGTAGCTTTATTTTTAAAAAGCTGTCCGGGTGGGTTTGCAGCACTCTCTGCTGAGGCATAAATTGACCTAGGCAGTAAATGATACATGACCTTAAAAATATCCAAAGTATCCTTGCTTGAGAATTTTTAGGAGAGAGTTATTAAATGTCACAGTAATTTACACTAGCGTGGCCTGGTTTATACCTCTGCATTCCCCGTTTCTACTCACTACCATGCCAACCAAGAAACTAGGAAGCTTTAAGACTTTTTACGTATATCTCTTTTTTTTTTTTTTTTTTTTTTTTTTAAATCACAGAGCTTCATTTTACTGTATTTCTCACACAGAAAATCAAGTCGAATGTGAAATTACATTGTAGCTCACAAAGGCCTGATCCAGCAGAGCACTTTAAATACCTACATAACTTCCTCATGATGACATTTTCCATTGCTCATTAACTGGCATTTAAAGAAAACTTTCCATTGCTTGGTGTCTGGGCTTTTAAGGGAAATGATCCGCCGAAGTGGGTCAGGCAGTGAGGAGAACTAGGTCAGGCAGTGAGCATGCTGCGCGTTGCAGGGGTGCGCGGTGAGTGCCCTCGAGAGAGCACGAGGTGGTCACCAGGAGCTGTGTTTCAGATACAAACTGCTGTTCATGGAGCAAAGATAAAGATGGGCTTGGGATGCGGAGCAGGGAGGCGCCTGCCGCTCCTGCTGTGGCTCTCGTGCTGCGTGAGGATCAAGGCTGCAGGCCAGAGCCACCGCTGCCCTGCGCGGGCTGGCCGCTTGTCCCAGCGTGCGATGGGAATGGGGATGGAACTGCAGGGCTGTTAGGTTGCAGTGCCTCCCTCCATTGCCTATCTGCAGGACGGCCGGTCTGGCAGCTTCCCCAGACAGCAACGGGTTTTAGACCCGGGGTTCCTTCCAGTTATACGTGCCCTGGCATGATGGTCCCAATGCCCAGAGCGAGCAAACAGGTGCCTGGATAAGAATTAGACACCCTTTTGATTATTAATTTTTTTCATTTATTTTTCAGATGGCTTTTCCTTTTGTCGTATTGTTCACACATAACACGTCTGACTCTTCCTATGTCACACTACATCTTTGCAGTAATTTGCTGCACTGTTCTGTCCCTCTGGATTTTACAGCAGTGGATCAGAAAGGAAGTGCAAGCCCTAGCAGAAATAATAAATCCACTGCAGGTCTTGAAGGTACTAATTTCTGCAAAGCAAAATACTGCCTCAATTCTGGTGTGGGCTAGAAGGGCTGATCAAAGTGAAATACATTCATTGTGGAATTGGTTTGCAGAGCCTGCTTCTAAACCATTACATACCCTTCCTGCAAAAATATCCATCTATCTCCAAAAGTAAATAAGGCAGTCACGTCCAGCCTGGTCTGCAGAATGTGAATCCCATGCAGTGCAATCCCAGGAGTGCAGAGGTTGCCCCAACCTGGGCCGGTGTCACCAGAGGGGCAGCAGAGCTGTGTTGGCCTGGGGGAGTTGGAAGAGGGGCCTGTCAGCAGGTGCCGAGCTCTGGGTTTTGTGCGAGGCCATCCCGAGATGCCGTGTCCGGGGCCTGCAGCGTGGCTGCTCCGAGCGGTGTCCGCAGGGAACCGTGGCCGTCCCCGTGCTGCTCCGGGAGCTGCTCCGGGCGCTGCTCCGCGACTACCGCGCGGCAGGTCCGGCTACCTGCTCAGCTCTAGAGTGAGCTGGCATTTGAAAAAATATTTTAGGAACTCCGCTGTAATTATAGATATTTCTAATCTATGAAATCTATCCAATTAGGTTCAACCATGCCCAATTCCTTGTCTGATTGCCTGAGCCTTTCCGCTTAACCAGTCAGGTTTATTCAATAAGGTGTCCTATAATGTTATTTCCGTTCTTCAGAGTATATGTTATCATCCCTGATACAGGCTCAAGAATCCCTCCACTTTTTGTCGTATTTTAACATCTTCTGTCTCTACAGAGAAGCTTTGTGCTTTAGTTRGGCATCACCTAGCTGAGGAGAGCCTAGGTGGGAGTTTGGTTCTTGTTAGTTTTAATATTAATTGCCTAGAAAATCCTTAAGGAGTACAGCAAGTGTAGAGCAGGTACAACATGGATAGTATCCTTTTCAATTTAATATAAGTTAGTCTAAATGGTGGMTTCAAATAGTTAACAAGGTTAAAACCAATAAGAAATGAATGCAGTTGCACCAGCAATTGACTCACTGTTACTGTCATTTCCTTTTGGCTTTGCTCATGGGGATAACAAGGTAAGAAATAACTGTTTGTTTCCTTTTATTGATTCGTTTGATATTTCAAGTAAAGATGATCTTTTTTCGTCTGAACAAGTCTTTTGTAAGTTAATATTATGTTAATTAGAATGGATGTCTTCCTGAACCTTATTTTCTTGTTCATTTGATCTAATTAGCTGATTAATTTTTAATTGCCTGCTGAGAGATCTTTACCATACTGTGATTTGTGTTTTACCTTTACATTTGGAAAACAATGGCAYGCCTAAAATGCTTCTGAAGTATTGTGTTGAGGTACTTCTGCAAGGGATAATTGCAAATGATGATTTCTTCCTGCTTCCCAGTTGTAGTGCAGTCTGCTTGGAGTCGGTGCCCGTTAGTCAGAAGGCTGGGCAGGGTGTGCGGTGGTGGGAAGGTGTCTCACCTGAGGCGAGCTGCCCAGAAGAAGGTCTGTAACGTGGGGGTGAAATGGCAGCCGAGTCCCGTGGCTCTGGCTGAGTGCTGTAGTGAATGCTTCCCACCTTGTGCCACTTACTCTTCTACCCCACCATAATTTTCCAAATGAAAGTAGTAATAAACTTGGAAGAAAAAATTTAGAACAAGGCCAAGCGTTGATTAAAACATATTTTGCCAGTGCTGGAAGATAAACTACAGTTCTCAGCAAGTTATTTCAAGTTATTCCCTGAGAGCTTAAAATTTGCACCTTATTTTTARACTGAATTTGTCTTGCTGTAACTTCCAGCCCTTAGATCTTGCTCTGCCTTTGCTTGCTAGATTGAAGAGCCCTCTATTATCAAATCTTTGTTCCCTATGGTAAGCACTTGCAGGCTGTGATCAAATCATTCTTTAACTTTCTCTTTGATTTGTTAATTGATTGAGTCTCTTGCAATAAGACATGTTTCCTAATACCATAATCTTTCCCCTGCCTTCCACACAGTCCATGGAATTTTTCAGCATCTTTCTTAAAATGACCCTGCAAATCCAGGGAAACTAGTAGCTGTTTCAGTGATGCCAAATAGGATCTCACAGCCCTACTGCTGCTTGGTGCTCTTCGGACATCTGAGGGGCAGAGGAGCTTTTTTGTTTCTGCATTGCTCTAGAAATTCAAAATGTTCCTGTCGCTCCTCCTGGCCTTTGCTCCCAAGTCCTTGGCTCCTCTTAGGGCCTCTTTGAGRAGCTCGCTGTCATTAGGTGCTTCTCATTATACTTGCTCCTAGGTGCGTGGCCTTCCTGCTGGCTCTGTTGACCTGATGTCTGGTTAAACTCGCCTAACCCAACTGGCTGCATTATTAACCACTTCACAGTCATCTGCAAATTTTGTGGAAACAAAAGGATTTTTTTTTTAAAGTCAAGGAGCCGACAAACAATCCCTGTCGTTCCCCAGGTACATACTGGTATCTCAGACATATGTTACGCRGTTTTTAAGTCAAGGTGCTATTCTGATTCTAGGGGCGGATTTATCACACCTAATTCCAGTCATCCAAGTATTAGCTCCCAATATTTGGAAGTTTTCTAAGCTCTGAATAGGTAAAGAGAGACAGGGAGCTCCACAGAAGGACGTGGCCAACTTGCTTGAGAGACTCTAGGTAAGTCCTTTCTGACGCTGCCTCTGTCTCCCCATTCACTACCATGGGCATAATTAAAGCCCAGATCCCTAACTTTGAGGCAGCTGTGATTACTGTGCACGAATCTCATCCTTTATGTTCTTCAGTTTTCTGGTCAAAAGAGAAGTGGTACCAAGTCAATTCTSTAGCAGGCATCCATCAGCGTGGTTGCCTTCAGCAGCCCCATTTGTAATCACATCAAAAAATGATATCAAGTTAGCTTGACAAGATTTGTTTTCCAGAAACCTGTGCGGATCAGCTTTAATTAGATTATTCCTTTTAGTTCTTTATCAAGTTAGTTATCACTCATATGCCTCCTTTACTCTTCTATCAGATCTTTCTATCAAACTCCAACTTTTTCCACTTTAAAATTGACACATATCCAAATTGTGAAGAATCTGAGGCACTGAGGTTTCAGGGTTGGGTTTTTTTTTGGCTGTTTCCACCCCATCTATATCAGATAGGTTTTTCTCTGAGGTGCTTCTGCACTGTTAATCCCGTTAGCAGCAGACATCCCAATGACTTAGAGCCGACTCTTGCAAGAAGATACCAGAAATTTCTGCCTTGCAGCCTGCTGAGGTGGCTGGTTCCATGGTAGTCTTCACAGGGGAGGGAGTCTTTTCGTACCTCTSCCGTGTCCTTTTTTCCCTTTCAGCCAGGATTTTATATGAAGAGTCTCATAAATACATTCGATTGCTTTTTGCTGTTGTCTCCTATTTCTGCCTCTGCAGGAGAAGTCAGGGCAATGGTTTTGCAGTGGCCAGGCCACCAGAACGGCCAACTGGAGAATTTAAGTTTATTGCGGGACTGGGGAGTTTTTTTAGGGTTTTACTTTGCCCGGCTGGTGTCATACGAGATATTTCTGAGCCCTGAGATGTGGCTCGACTGAGAACTGCTACTTTTCTGCCTGTGTGCGGGTCAGCCGGGCGCCTGCTCCCACTGCCCCTTTGCACGGTCACCTGTGTGAGGGAGGCAGCCCTTTCCCTGCCGTGCTGCAGGATCTGCTTTGCTGGCRGGAGGTGTGAGGAGTTTGTGGTGTCTCTGCGCTGCCCTGGATTTTACTGCCCACGCGGTTCCCGAGCCGCACGGTGGAGCAGCACAGCGCCCTGTTTGCTTCGTTGGTTTGTCGTGCCGTGGCTCGGTCCGGGACTGCCTGAGTTGAGGTCGTTACCCTATTGATTAAAGAGGGTGATGAAAAGGGCATGATAACGCTGTGCTGCGAGATCATTGCCAGGCACTTTGCAAACAAAGCTGCTGAAAGCAGCGCGCTTGGGAGACCTTCAGCAGGGCGGGCAATTAGCACGCGAGCGGGAATTAAAATAAGGGCTACATGGGATGATACAGTGATTATGTGCAGATAAGTGATGTTCTGAACACTCCCTTTTGGGAACTCTAATGAGCAAACGTCCTGTGCAGGGAGCGTCTGCTGGGCGGCCGTGCAGCGGCGCCGCTGCCTCCTGCCCTTCGGGCTTTCTTCTCCCCCAAGAATGACATGCTGGTAAATCTCGGAGGAGAGGAAGGATTTGGGATGGGGTGTCACCTCTCTAAAGAGSAACCCCATGCTCGCAGGGCCCCGGGAGGCGTCCGGGTGGAGCCGGGAGGACACGGTGCTCACTGTGTGCCCTTTCTCTGTCCAGTTTGAAGCTCCTCCGTGTCATTCKTTCCATGGCAAGAGCTGGACAATTGCATACACGTTATTGATTAATCTCAATCTTCAGAGCYGCGTCCGCAGGTTTTAGACCATCATTTGGATCTTGTCTCTCACAGGAGGAGAGTCTCCTTTGGCAAGGCTCAAAGCTTCACACTGAGCACACGGAGGGAGCCRTGGACCCACTGGGAGGGAAAGGAAAACAGGAGGGAAGGGAGGAGAAAGGAGAAGGGAAAACTGTGCTGTTGTGGGGAAACATCTGCTCCAAGTGGAAAGCGCTATGGAGAGGGGGAAGTAAATGGGGAATACTCTGTCCAGCTCCATTAACCTTAATTTTAGTTCCTCTTTTCCATTTTTCAGCTTAAGTAAGCAAGCATATAGCTGTGTTTATATAATAGCTGGAGTAATGAAGATGGAATATCCCAATTTGGGGCTAATTCCTGCCCTCGGGAGAGCGCGGGCACCGCAGCTGTGGCCAGCGCTGCAGTAAGTGGCGAGCGGAGCGGGGCAGAGCAGCGCCCGCATGTGCGGCGCCCGCTACCTCCCCAGCAGGCACTCGGAGCCCGGCCCTGAGCGCAGATAGCCCAGGCTGGTGTTTGCAGCGGGAGGCACGGGCTCCGCTCGCGCTAACAAGCTGCTCTCCCCACTGGAACTTTGGGAGAGGCCCGCTCAGAGACATGATGGGCGCTGCTTTGGGCCCGGGGACCATCTCTAGTGTTTGGTATCTGCACCCTCCAGGCCGCGGCACGCWGGGCTTTTGTGAGCCTTTCTCGCAGGCCCTTACCTCCCAAATAGGTACCTCATGTGAAAACAGAAATCCCCGTTTCTTTCCTTTTTCATGCTGCAGTTCTCCCCTTTTCTTCTTCTTCTCCCCATTTGTTTTTATCTCCTTCATTGCACTATGCGTTTCTGAAGCATTTTCCCACAAGGGAAAGAAGCAATTTTACTTTTTTCACCAGCATAAACCTGACCAAACTAGGGGGATTTTTTCTCTTTGTTTTTTGGTTTGTTTTAACGAAAACACTCGTTTCTGTACCAAGACGGAGGGAAGCTGTGGCGTTGGGCACGGCTGTGAGCGGAACCAGCCCCTTTACAAACTGTGGGAAGCGCCGGAGCATCGCGTGGCCCTGGGCCGGGAGCGGCAGCGCTGCAGGRCTGGGAGAGCGGAGCGCGAGGGAAGCACCGCGTGGGGAACACAGGAGTGGCGGCAGCGGAGGGAGCTTGGTGGGCGCTGTTCTAATCAGCTAGAGAAGACCCGAAAGCTGTTCCCGCAGGACTGGCGCTGCCAGGGGTGTGCTGAGGCACGTTCTGTACGAGGGAAACGCYGCAGAGAGGTCCTTACTGTGAACGTTCTCCTTCCCGGCAGAGCCATCTCCCCTCAGGTACTCTTGTGTTGGAGAGGCATTTTTTGAATCATTGGAAATGSATATTGAATTGCACTGATAGCTCAGAGCATAGCACTTACATAGCTGGGATAGCAGCAGCAAAAGACAAATAATCCCTAAATACTGTGTGTTTTGCTTGTGCCTTTCGAAGTTGTGGACAGATATGAAATCATGTCTGTGGCCACCCGTGTGTTGCTGCTGGTGCTGTGCTTGGGGAGCCTGAGGCTCCCTAAGGCTCCTCTGTAAAAGTGGGCACTAGAACTAGGCAGCTCTGKCTCCAGGGAGCCCCAGGAGGGCTCCCCAGCTTCCTGGAAGGCAGCAGCTCCGCGTGCCCTGGGGCCCTGCAGGACAGTTCCCAGCTTGGGACAGGGCACACAGTGGAACCAAATGATGGCCAGGGCCTGCACACTCTTCCTAGCCTTTCTACCACCTTTGCTGGCTCTTGGTGAGGTCGCTGGAGCTCCATGCGTGCCTCCTGCTTCCCAAGGGTGCACGCTTAGGCATCCAGACCATTCATGAAATGCGATCATGAGACTGGGTCTTGTTCCGGGCTGCTGGGCTGGGATGGTGCCGCGGGCGCTGCTCCAACTGTCCCGCGCCCGGCCCAGCCCTGGCTGCCGGCGCTCGGGAATCCTCCCGGGCAGGGACCTCGCGCCGGGGGCTCCCGGGGGCTCCCGGGGCCGGCTGCCCCTAGCAGCGCTAGTTTGGGTGCGCGCYGGCCGGTTACTGCAGCCCCCGCCAGCGCGTGGCAGCGCGAGGCCAGCGCTGTGGAGCTGCTGCTCCGCAGTTCTCTGGAAATCATCCATTTCCCAAGTCATGGCAGAAAGGAGTATTCCCCCCCTGCCCTGGGTTGTTTTCAAAAGCCATTCGGGTAATCAGACTTTAGTGCTGTGAAATTTTATCAAAGGGCACTCTTTCCCTGGACTCAGATATGAACCTATTTTGCCAATCAGATAAAACTTCCCAAGCTTTTCTCCTAGCGACATCGACGGTTAACTTGATCTTATTGCGCTGTAAAGGATGTTGTGCTACAAATCATTTTCTCATAGAATTTCTTTGTTATGTTGGGTGAACTCTGGGCCGGTTACTTGCAGGAGCGTTTCCAGGAGCATCGGCAGCGCCGTGCAGTCTTGGGATAAATGAGAGCGGCTTGAGGAGAAGGCTTCCTTTGGATTAGTAGAGGAGCAAACGTGCAGTGCAGGAGGCTGGTGGGGACTGTTCTGGGCAGGCAGGAGGGTTCCCCGAGGCGGGACAGCTCTGCAGGCTGCTCTGAAACCTGCCTGTTGTAGCTGCCAGACCCCTTCCTTCCACCACAGGAGCACCGACAGCTTTACTGGCAGCCTGGAGCTAAATATTGGAGCACCTTGGAGCGGGGTGAAAGGACCAACAGGTTTCCCTTCGGAGACATCGTGAGGGTCCTTTCTGCTCCCTGCCCTCGCGCGTGCCCCCGCATCACCCCCTGCTGCTGTGAGCAGCTTTTCCTCCAAAAAGCACTAGATGGTGCCCCTTTTCTGCGAGTGCGGCGCGCTGGGTTTCCCGGGAGAGGAGCCGCTGTCCTGCAGCGGGCACCGGCGGCTCGGGGGCCCCTGTTGCTCCAGGAGCAGCCCGAGGCTCTGCTGCCGCTGGGAGCTGCGGGCCGGAGCGGGCGCTGTCCTGAGGAGCCCTCGCGGCTGAGCGGGAGCCAGGGCTTGCGCGGGGCACAAGGCGAGGGAAGCCAGGGCTCGCTCAGGGCGAGGGAAGCGGCGGTGCCCGCGGCCGGGTGACGCGGAGCAGCCACGGTCCCGCTCTGCCACCCGCGCGCCCGCAGCGCCGCACCGCTGCAGGGGCTGGGGTCCTCCGTGCTCGCGGGCGCTCCCCGCTTCATTGGGGTGGTTGGCTGGTTGGCGGGGCCACCTCACTGCTTTTGTTACTGCCCCGGCCCGCGACCGACCGCGCGGCCTGCTGTGCATGGGCCTGGGCCGCGTACGGGCGGTCCCGGCTCCGGCCGCAGGTCGTCACCCTCAGAGGCGGCGCGCMGGGCACGGCCTCGCCGGGCGCGCCGGCACCTTCCCTTCTGTCTTATTTACAAAAAACAACCTTATTAGTCACGCTTGGCAGACTGTTACTTACCCTCTGAGAGTGGGACGAGCAATTGCTCAAAAGGATGTTATCTCTCCGTATCTGTATTTCCCTCTGCAGTGGAAGAACTGTTTACCTGATGTGTGTCATCACTTCTGTTTAGCAGGTTAACATAATATGTTCTAGTCCTCCAGTAGCAGAAAGAGATAATGTGTCACTGAAACAAATTAAAAACCAGCGACAAATGAAATGAGGTCTCCTTGCTGAGAGTGAAAGCTGAGACAGATATCAAACATCCTCGCCACGAAGTCCCTAAAATTTAACCGAAAGCAACCATTTCCTGCAGCCTGTCTATTTATGCATTTGAAATGGCATAAAAATAAACATGCTTTGAAGTGACCCAAGACAGATTAGTCCAGGTTTGTCATTTCTTACTATTTTTGTAAATGGTCCTTAGAAAATTAGGTCTGTTGGCATCTGGGAACAAAAATTCAACTGGGAAAAGAAGCTTTAATATGAAACAGAAAGAATTATTCCCATGCTCTGGCTGCCCTGTCATATGTCATGACATGTGGCAGGTTGACTGCTCATTAATTCTATTTATATCAGTATGATAATACACCCCACTGAGTACACATGTGTTAAAATATTCATAAATTATGTTTAGTGCAAGCAGATATACATTACATGCCAAAAAAGACTATTATTTAAAGACAAAACTGGTAAACAGTCCAGCACGGAGAAGTCTCTTTCCTAGCGGCCCAGGCCCCGTGCGTTACGAGACTCGCTTTTCGCTGCCCCTGCTCGCGGGCTCTGTCTGCTGCCTCGTGCTGTGTGCGGCACCTCCGCGTTGGTAGCAGCTTTCAGCAAGAAGYGGCTTTCACTGAGGGAAACGGGAATTTGGAACTTACCGAAAATGGCACCTTATCTCCAAGCAGTAATTACAGCGGCTTAAAATATTTAAAGGGAAGATTTTCTTTGACCTTCACTTACTTAAGGCGCTCTTTAAACAGCTGAAAGCTCGAGACTAAATATTAAACAAATCCAAAGTGAACAATTTTCTATGGGAAATGCAGTCTGGTTCACAACATAGTTGTTGTACCCTGCTCAGGGTATTTTATGCTCTGCATATATATTTCATAGGCTTACTAAACTCGCTTYAAAACAATTTTAAAATAATTCTGCAGAACATGAAAGCAATCTGAGGCTATTTGAAGTGGTTCTCTCTCCATCTTCCAACCTCTTTGTTTATGATCGAAATGCTCTGTAAGTGCAGGGGATTTGGAATGTGTTCATCACATTGTCTTAGAACTAAGAGGACTCTTTGGGTCTTTTTGCATTTTGACCGTGCTAAAGGCCCGGGCTTTGCAGCTGGGCAGGACATCGCTGCTAATTGTCTTCAATTCCTTAATCTAAAAGTAGGTTAATACTTAAAAATGCAGCGCAAAACTTCAGAAATGATCACAGTGTCACGGACTGAGGTTGCAGGTGTGAAAATCACTGGGGATTTCAAAGCTGTTAACAAACAGAAGGCTTGATACAGCGCACATTTATTTACAGTTAGTGGGATAGCAGTTGTCCTCAGGAATAAGGACAATCCGGGCGGGATTAGAYGCCCTCTCTGTACTTCCTAGCTGGAAAGCAATTTCCACACTTTTAAAAACATTAAATAAAAAGCTAATGGGACCGGGCAGGACGAAGGAAGGGCTTGCTTTGCGGTGCAGGTAGAAGAGCAGAATGGTGAGCGCCGGSTCTGTGCAGTTCCCCTGTTTCTCCTCGTTTCTCCTCACTTGTGAGGGGTCTGCGAAGGGACAGATGAAGGGCAGAGCCTCTCTGGGCACGGGAGCCTGCAGCGGGCGCTGGTATCTGGGCCCGCTGTGCACAAGGCAGCGCCGTCGCCCCTTGCTGCAGCCCTCGCAGGGCTGGGAACTTGCTCCTGCTTTGATCGAAAGCTGGCTGGAAGAAACTGAAACTTCCTTTTTTTTTTTTTTTTTAGTCAGGTATCAGTTTCAAAGACACTTTCATCAGCACAGGTTTGTCAGCCGTCGGCTGGAGTTTCTGGTCCCAAGCAGAGGAGATGGGAAGGTTGGAATATCAGGTAGCAGGGTGGTCGGGGCACTCACCTGGAATGTGGAAAATCCAGGTCGAGGCGGCAGGACTTGAACGTGGGAGTGGCAGAGCGGGTGCCCGAGCGCTGGCCCAGGGCTGCTCCGTGCCGTGCGTGGAGCCGTGTGCCCCGGGAGGTGATGCGGGATGCAGCCCAGGCCTTGCCCAGTGTCCCCAAGCCGTGCGGATGAGACACGTGCTCCCTCCAGCCCTCTGCCGGGGCCCTTGCCATAGGGACCCCGGCAAGAACCCCCTGTTCCTGAGAAATGTGCCYTGTATATCCCAATCTGCGAATAGCTGGAGGATCCACTGCGTGCGAGGACCCTTGTGAGTACACAAGGAACCTAAGTGCCCCTTAACACTGCAGCGTTTCACAGTGAAACGCTTCCTGATTTTTAAGGAACTCTAATAATATAAGCAAGGCTTTTCATCTTGGTAAAAGCAAATTCTATACACCGTCTAATTTTATCAGATGGGAACAGTTGTAGTTTTTATCTTCAGAAACAGGTTGTGAGTGCTAGGGGGGAATTACTCTTCATAGCAAAAGCGAAGTTAATTTTATGTTGGCTTATGTCGATCATGAGGAGGCCCCCTTTTTTTTACCGTTTGTCCATTTTTTTCTGATTTTTCTGGAAAAAACAAGTCATACCACGCCACAACTATTTAAATAATAGAGAAAAAAAAGTCAGCTAGAAAGGTCTCTCCTCATTATAAGCTTTTTGAAAGTTTGCTATGCACTTTCATGTAAAACTTGGCCTCGGTACAGAACTGCTGTACAATCATTTTCATCTGAGATTTGAACATATTGGAAGAACTAGAGCAGTTCTTTCTTCTATCCTGTCATTTTTTTTCCCTTGGAAATGATGAGCATATGGCAACCACCCTCACTGGATTCTCAAACAACAGGAGGGACCTTATTTCGATTCCTACATCCTGTCATCAGTGAATCCCATGATATTTTGTTCTTGCAAGGCTAAAGATGTGATTCGCATTTGCCATAAGGACAGAGCTTAATGTGGTGCCATTTTACCACAGGAGCCCTCAATCAGTTAATTAAACATGATATAAATCACTGCATGTATTTGTAAAGTAAGATTAATATGGCAAAGTCAGAGCGGAGAGGAATCCTCGCCATTGTCTGAGTGCGAATGGCTGATATGAAGATTACCCTTTTGGAAACTGGATATCTTTGAGTGGGTTTTGTTGGCTTAATCCCTCAGACTGCTTTGTGCAACTCGAAACCCGGAGCTGTCATCTTTAGCCAAAATTTCAGCCCTAACTTCCTCAGCTTTCACCCGATCGTTTAAATCAGCATTCAGCGTTCTAATGCTTGGGAAGATCAAGCCTTTCAGCATACCGCAAGGCTTCTTCTTGCCACCTGGGACACTGGCAACATGTTTAATAAATATTGCATTTCAGTTCGTCCTGAAGATTTCCCCTTTGGTTTTGTTTTGGTTTGCCTGTTTCTTTTTTTTCTGGGGCATTTGCAGGGTACCCACAGCAGCACATTCCAGCATTGCGGTCACTTGGCTTTGCAGCCTTAATAAAAGGGAGGCTTTTTTTCTTTTTTCTTTTTTTGGCCTTTGCTGAAGTGCTGTGGAGCCTTGTTAACCTAGAGCAGCTCCAGACACGCCGGTAGGTGCTCTGCAGGGATCAGAGCCGCCAGGGACAGCCCGGCGGGGTGTGCAGCGCGCTGTGGGACGCGCTCCGTGGGCAGCGCGGAGCCGTGTTGCGGCGCCCGTGAAGAGCCCGCGTGGGAGCGGTGCCTGTGGCCGCRTGCCGCGAACGCGGCGCCGCCGCAGCCTCCCTCCTTCCAGCTGCACCGGCCGTGCGGAGCGGCCCTCGTGCTCCACGCAGAGCTGAGGGAGCCGCGTTCAGCCTGAGGCCTTAGTGCGGGCTGAAGAAATCGGTGTATTTCATCTGTGCCGGGTGGCGTTTTCTTCATGCTTTTCTTCAAGTCCCTGAGTCCGGAAGGTTTGCTTTGGGTGCAGCAGTTAAACAGCACTGTGGTACTGATTGATTCACAAATTGCTGCCTAAGTTTTAGTCCAAGACTCTACATGAATTACCTTACAATACCTTGAAAAACGGAGTCGTTGGAGTACTTGGCTTTTCAGTGATTACTGTCAGTAAAACTTTCATAACAAATAGAATGTCACTGTACCAAAATAGGGTAGTGCGGAAAGGCCATCAGATAAGAGACTTGCTTTCCTCTGAAGTCTTACCAGTATTGCTAAATCCAGTACAATGCAGGATTTTATTACAAGAGCGTTGGCTGGGAAGCATGGGATCAGCAAAGGGCAGAAATAAACGGGCAGGAAGGCGGGGGCCGCCCAAGGAAGCCCTCGGTGGGGGCTGCCCTGGTGCGCGGGGCCGCCGGAGCCACCGGAGCGGCCGCGCTGCCTGCGCCGGGAAGCCGCCGTTGCCCTGGACCGCGGCTGCAGCGCTGCCCGCGCGGCCCCGGGGCTCTGCTGCCTTTCCCACAACCYGCACCCCGTGCTCGTGCCTGCTCCTGCGTTTGCCCCGCGGGCCGGACGGCTTGCTGCGCGGCGCTGTCACGCTCTGAACGGCACTGCTTTATTTATGCCATTCTTACCTTGTGCGTTTCGTGTTATCTCTGACCTAAAATTCCTTGTCATTTACAATGAGACCTTGCAAAACGCAAACAGTTTGCTTAGAGGATTAGGGCTGATGTGAAGGATTAATGCAGAGCTAAGGAATCTCCCTGCGAGATATTTGGATCGGATCCAGGCTGCGCAAGTCGGCGCGCGTTGCGGCGAGCAGGGGAACGCACCTTTCCCTGGGCTGGGGGTGCCTKCTCGCTTGGCCCTGGGCACGGCCGAGCTTCGGGCCGCGCTCTGAGCTCTGGGGCTCCTCTTGTTTCAGCATGGCCGTCTGCAGCAAGGCAGCTTCCCAGCTGGTGTCCCAGCCTTCACGGAGACACAGGACAGTGCAAAGGCAGCAGTCAGCACCCTCGTAAACTGCTGATAGTTTCTCGTAGGAAAAGTTACCTGCACTTAGCCTTCCCCCAGAGCACGKGCAACCCTGTTGTGTGTGGCAGTGCCGGCTGCAGCGGCAAGAAGTCCTGTGTTCGGCAGAGAAAGGGGAGCGCGGGAAGCCCGGGATGCGGGAGGGCTCCGGCTGCGGAAGCGTCGCCGTGGAGCTAACGCTGAGCCACTTCTGTGGGCAAAAAGGCCAGAGTCTCAAGGGGTTTTTGCGTTAAGCAATTGCTTCCCCCCAGCCGCTAGTGTAAGATAGCAAATTTAATGCTCAATATTGAGTTGCAAATGCCAGGGTGGTTTCAGATGGGCTGTTCCGAGGATTAGAGATTGAGGATTAAAGCCCCTTGCTGGGCCAGTTGTAGAGCAGCCTACAGTGCTAGTAGGCTTGGCTATTTATCCAAATCTTTGATATAAAAATGGGGAAAAAAAAAGAAAAAACAGACGAGCTTGAAAGGCAGTCAGGGTCTCTGCTCAGATGTGTGCTGTAGTTCATGTCRGGTTGTTTTCGGCAGCTTTGCAGTGCTCCCAATTGGAAGGTTCGGGCTTGCGGATTCGGATTGCAGCTTCGCTGGAGCGGGTGGCTGGGAGCCGTGACAGCCGGGGCTGAGCACCACGTCCAGCCGTGGGGCCGAGTGCTGTGTCCGGCCGTGGGGTCGGGCGGCCCGGCCGGCCCGTGCTCTGCCCTGCGCGCCCTCCGGACGGCGGAGAGCTGCCTCGGACGGCGCTGCAGGGATTCGTGCAGAGGCCGGGCAGGAGCCGTGTCCCGCCTCATGGCAGCGCTCCAAGGGCACCCCGGCTGGTGTGGCACCAGGCAGGAGCACGGCTGGTAGCGCCCGGGGAGAAGAAGTTGGGAAATAATCAGCCTGAGCCCCGCGGTTGGTTTGTCTCTACAAAATGCTCAAACACAATGGTGTTTCTAAATAGTAAATGGGCACTGTCAATACCGACAGTTTTACACGCTGTGAAGCAGAGCAGGAAAGTTCAGGTGGAGATTGCAGCCCGCACAAAGTTAAGCAGTTCCAGCTTTTGCGAGCWCTCACGGAGGCTGGTGTGCGGTGTGTGTGAAGGTGCGTTTCCAGCAGCAGAACAGCCCTGCTTGTGTTTCTGCCTGTCCTCAGGGCTGCCTGGCAGCTTGGCGTTGCAGCGGCCCAAGGCACGCAGCGCGAGTTAGGTGCTCTGGGGCAGCGATGATCTGCCCTTGCGGGGCTGGCGGCTCCTGTTTGCGCCCGGAAACCTGGCGGAAAGGCCACGCTCCCTTCTCCGTGTCCCTCCTGCTCAGCCCTGGGTGCCGCGGGCTGGCTGGGGACAGCGGTTCTGGGGCGCTGGGCAGCGGCACTTGTGCCGCAGGCAGGAGCAGGGTGCGCTCATGAGCAGGGCGCGTCACGAGGAGCAGGGCGCGTCACGAGGAGCTTCACCTAGCAGGGCCCCGTGCAGCAGGGAAAGCCGCTCTGGTGCTTGTTCTGCAGTGCACTAAGCCTGGAATGATGTAGGGAACTTTCAGTGTGAAAAGCTCCTGGTGTCTCCCTCCCTAAGGTTACTCCCTGTGRGCCTCGGCCCCCTCGTGACCCCAGAGCCTCCTTTGCTCTGCTCCAGAACTGCCCTGTACCTCCTGTGCTGCCTTCACATGGCCTGGCACTGGCAAGAAGGAGGAGAACTGTGTTGCTGAAGGCTGCTCCTGTGCGCGGTGCAGAGCCTGTGGCCACTCTAGCCATCCTTTCTCCTGTGTTAGCTGCACAAGGATGAATTCTAGAAATCAAGCTCTTTGATTATGATAAGCATAATAAATATCTTGGACAAGTGGCTCTCCTTTTAAGAATATTAGTAAACAAAGACCTTTGCTCTCGTAGTGCGGGCTGGAGTGCGCGGGTACATGCGCTCGCACCATCTGCACTGTGTGCTAACACAGCTCCTCCTTGTCTGGTCTGCCTGGGAACGCATTATATAGATTGCAGCTGGTTCAGAATGCAGCTGCCAGGGTCACGACTCACACTGCGATTAATCATTACGCCCGGGTTAGCTTCATTACTTTGACTACCCATTACATTTAGTAGAGATTAGGAGATGTTGCTTTTAACTTACAAGGCTTGGGCTGGCACCTCCTCACCTCAGCCTGGCGCTTTGTGGCGCCTTCCCCTTGCAGAGTCCCTGGAGCAGGAGAGAGGGACTCTAGGTGCTTTGCTTTGAGCTTGCCGGGGCCATGGCGAGTGCCCATGTGTTTGAAGGCAGCCCGTGTGTGCAGGAGGCTTTTCAGGTGTATTTCTGTGTGTGAAGCCGGAGCACAGTGGTGAGCAGCGACCCTGGCTGCTGCCCGCGGGATGCGGCTTGGCCGGCTCCCTGCACCATCGGGATGCAGCTCCCTGCCATGGAGCTGACGGTGCCACATGCACCTCTAACGCCYTTCTAGGGACTGATGGGGGTGTTTCTGGGGTGAGCGACCAGCCCCTRACCTGGAGAACTCTGCCAGCGATAACTTGGGCTCCTTCTGCGTCTTTAAACATCCTTTTTTTTTGCATTTGGCTGTAGGACAGTTTGCTTTAGCCCAGGTTCTTCACTCTCCACCCATTGTGCAGTCATAAATGCACAGAGGCACTTTACTCTGATGTGCGKCTGTGGGAGCGCTCCGGGGCAGGCAGCAAGGAGGCCGAGGAAAAGAGGCTGCTCCTTTAGACCCCGCAGAGTCACGTTAGCAGCCGTGGCTCCGCGCTCTTCTTTGTAGGTCCCTGCCGTGCTGCCCCCGTGATGGAGAGGTCTGTGCTYGCGTGGCCGCGTGGCTCGGCACGCTCGGCACCGCTCGGCACGGCTCTGCAGCTCGCGTGGCCGCGTGCGGCCGTCACACGGGCTCCCCGGGCTCAGATGCAATTGCGTGGGGTGAACAGTCCCAGAGAACGGCCCCATCGCGGGCAGCCCYGTCTGCCTGCAAGGAATGCCGTTCTGTGTGTTTGTTTGGGGCTGACACAGTGCCCCTGCACCCCTGTGCGGTGTTCAGTGTAAACACAGAGTGCTCTGGAGCTCCGGTTGGGACCTCCTGTGTCCAGCTGTTCCACTTCCTCAAGAAATTTCTCCCAAGCCAAAATGAGATGTGTGTGATGTGAAATGCAAGGGGAGTGGATGCAGACCTAGAAGAACTGTTAACCCGGTTCTGCTGGCCAGAAGAACTGGGTAAAATCAGAAGAACTGGGTAAAATCATCTTGTTTTCTCCTGAAACGGTGATTGCAGTAGCTGTGCTGTGTGGCTATCGAGTGAGTGGAGCTGGGGAATTAAACTGGAGCGGCTGCTCTGGAGTGGAAGTGGTTGAGCTGGTTCAGAGGCTGATCAATAGCAAGTATTAGTAACACTAYAGTGGAGAAGACTCACGCTGGACCTTATTACTGTGGCGTCCATTTATTGATACTAACGCTTGCTCATAGGCAACAGATTATTCAGAAGTTATTCTTGGTGAACGTTGTTCATGTATGTTACATGGCCTGATCTAGCAAACCCTTATGCTCGAGGGTAGTCACTCGTCTTCAAGGCTCTGCAAGAATGGCCCATATGCAGCACAACCTCGATTCTCCGGGTGCCAGGGGACACATTGCCTCAGTTCATATAATCGACATCTTCAATAATGAGGACATTTTCCATGCAATTAATAGATGTCAGGGGACAGGACCATCTTTCGGATGGCAGGGACTTTTCAGCGAATGTAGGTTTTGATGGCAGGGTTTCTGACATATGTGCTGCTGCCAGAAGTGCAGGGCGTTGGCAGTGGACCTCTGCTCCCGTTAGCAGCCCTTCCTCTGAAATGCTGGGGTAGCCTGAGCGCTGCTCCCGGCCTAACGCTGCACTGTTGGTGTTACTGAGTTAGATACAGGGGGTGCAGCGTCAGCTCCACATTGCAGCCTTCTGAAACAAAACATTGCTTTGAAATACATCAGTGTCGAACTTGGAGACTAGTTCTAACAGCAACAGCAGCATCTGCAAGGGGCAAGAATTCAGGGAGAGAATTTGGGACAAGAATTTCTGTCCATCTCATCTGTGAATCTGGAGATTTTTATAGGTGCAGAGCCATCTGCTATATTTCATTTATTGTGCAACTTTGCTACCTTGCACCCCTCTGCTTGCTCCTCTGCATCTTTTTTGTGTCTAGCGAAATTCCCAACCTCTGAGCATCTGTCAGGGAGCACCATTGTTTTGGGAAGAGCAGCGTGGTGTAAGGAAGCCTTTGGTGAGCAGTGCTGCTCGGCAGTGCCATGGGGCTGGGCAGGAGCCGGGTGGGRAGGAGATGTTCCTGGCCTCGCTGCGCTCCTCCGGGAAGCGCCGGTGGTGACTGCCTTCCCTTGGTGATTCCGCTCGGGGTTTCCTTTAGGGACTGCTCGTTCTGTGCTGCTGGGCGCTCCTCACGTGGAGGGCCCTCAATAATGTCAATTCTAAGACGTACCTCTTGCCCCGTGTGGAGAAACGAGACCCGTGCAGCAGAAAGACCGGAGCTGCCCGCTCGCCTGGCACCTTCCCCGCTGCTAGGAATGAACAGCAGGTGGAAAAGTAGGACTTGCTGCGGAGAAAAGGGGCGTTGGGGAGAAGCAAGCCCGAGGCGCGCGGCTGCCTGGGCGGCTCGGAGGGCCCGGAGCAGCGAGGGCTGAGGAGACGAGGACAGCCTGGAGGAGCGGCCGCCGCGCCGCTTCCAGCACAGAATAGCTCTGCAGTCAGCAGAGGCTCTTGGCAAGGCTTTTTTGTTTTCATCCAAAATGTTTGGTTTAATGAAATATTGGGAAGTGAAGACTTGGAGTTCTTTTTTTTTTTTTTCCTGTAAAATAAGAAACTTGATGCATTTGTTAACAAATTGTTGTTTTTTTTGTTAGTCTGTTATATCGCAGCTGTCTGCCACGCCGCACATGCATTATGTATGTGCTGTTAGTCGTTAGACGTTTGGACTGCAGAGACCCTCCAAAAGCAGCTCCTCGGCAATGGGAGGGAAAAGCAGATTTGCAAAGAGGATAGTGAATGCTTTCAGGTTGTATTTATTTGTTYGTAGATTATGGATTAAAACACCTCCAGCCTAGTAAACTTGCTAATATTTTGGTTAAGCCTGGCAGGTTTCTCTGAAACTTTCAATTCCGACYGGTGCTGCCTGTTTGCATAGGGAAAGCCGGGGTCCTGCTCCACTGCGTTTGCTCCGGGGCTGATGCACTGACAGGCAGGCATTTATCCACCTTTTTATTATTATTGTTAGTAGAATAAGCCCTTCAATAACCGGGATTAAACCCTCAGAGTAACATGATCTGTGGGGACGGAGATGGAAAGGCTCCTACATGGGATTAGGTGAATACCCGTCCCGCAGGGGAGACATGTTTGCTGCTGAGGTGTTTCCTGGGCTGTTCGTGCAGGTATCCCAAATACGCAGTTTCCAAAGGTGTTGCAAAKCCCCGATGCTGATGAAGAGTTTGCATTCGAGACCTGAGCCCAAACCCCAAATTCCCTGATGGAAATCGGTGGTTTTGCCAGAGCACACAACATTCTGCAGTTGTGGTGAATGYTTTTTAGGGTTCTTTTTGGGAATACCAAGGTGTGTTTCGAGCAAGAGAGGAGGAGAGGGTGAAAAGCTGCTGTCAGAGAGCCCATCTGAAGCGCAGTTTGGGAAACATTCGTGCTTCTCCTGAAACACAAAGGCAAAACTTCCCTTGTTTCAGTGGGAGCAACGCTAAAAGAGGAAGAGATCCTAAAGTTACACATTCCCTCATTCAGTATAAGTAAAGAGGTGTTTAAGAATGTTTGGCATGGTTGACTGTCCTCCGTTCACACACGCATGCGTATTCGGGCATGGGAGACTATTCTARGAGCCAAAGTAGAAAAGTGATTTTTGGATGAAAACCATCTCTTTTCTATGAGTCTACTTAGCAATCCAGCTAATATACCAACCTCGCGTGAGTGCAACGTCGGGAAGTTCGTTCCGTGAAGCACTGGCAGTTTTTCTGTCAGGACAAATGCTGAGAAGGATTTTTTTTCCATTATTAACCCCTTCAGGCTGTCTCTGCAAAGGTCTCTGGGTGCTGAAATAGCTGTGTAGAATCTGGCCCTGGAGCACTGCGATGAGCTGCTGCCTTCAGGTGGTGTTCCAGGCTGAAATACCGGAGCGGTATTTTGTGCGGAGACCTCGCGAATCCGCCTGTAACAGCCCTGCTGTCGGCCCCGTCGCTGTGGAAGGGAATGGAACGGGCAGCAGGGCACCAAGGTAACATTGGGGAAGAAATGAAATGCCACGATAGAGCAGATAATYACCTTAAACCCCTCTCCTCGCAGGGCGGTCTGGGGCACTCGGGCTAATAGTGCAAACGTGCTTAGGTGTCTTCGAAGGTGGSAGTGCGGGCACGAGGCTCCGAGGAGGAACGTGAAGGTGAGCAGCGGGCAGCAGTCTTTTCCGTCRTGTTATCTGCCTTGGATCAAATCAAACAAGCGGCTGCTGACCGTAGTTGGTGGAAATAATGAGCCAAACTGATGACTTTGAACCCAAAGCAAAGAAGTTGGAAAAGTTGGGTGTTTGCTCACAAAGCCTCCCGCCTTGCAGGGATCATACTGAGTTTTGTAGCTTTTGTCATCACTTCTGTTCACACACTCTTCCCTGAGTCTGAACAATGCAGCATGTTTCCAGTGTCAAACTCATCCCTGTGTTTTAATCTTTTATCTACTTTTTTCACCTTCCTACTGCAGTGTTTTATTTTTACCCCTTCTTTTTAGTCATTTATTGAGAATCTCTTTTTGTTTTCGTTTTTATTTGACCATCTCCCCCTCAGATGTGGGCTCTGAGAGCCACACTCRGCACTGCTGCAGCCGTGTGTGCTTTTAACACATTCTTGCTATCATTAAAACAATCCTTCATGGCTAATTCAGCGAGGGGGGGAAGTGACCGGCTGCTCTTGATGCTGATGAATATGATGACTTTATCAGTTGTCATCTGGCATTACCACTGTCCTCCTCTTCAGCTGGTGTTCATTTGAGTTTATGATCTTACACAAGTACCAATATGTGATGGTTTTACTCAAGTTTGGCCAGAAGAGATCTTTCAGTAGACTAATAAATTGTCTTTGTTTCAGCTCTGTGTGCATTGCAACAGAGGCCTGTGATGTTGTGATGAAAATCCCGTCGTCCAAACAGATTTGGTTCACATCAGTGGTTGCGGAGCAAACCTCCGAGGAATATTTATGAACAGATGACACCCTTCCCAGAACCACATCAGCACATGAGGAGGCCTTTTGCTCCTGGAGGTGCTGTTTTTATAGAGTGCGATGTAGATGCGTTTAATGCTCATATCCTCTAGTCGGGAGGCGGCTGTGTTTCGGAGGCTTTGAGCCTTGGCCTTCGCAGAGCCCGCAGCCGGGGACGGCGGTGCCGCCAGGCGCGGAGCCTGCCCTCGTGGGCAGCGTGGGCGCTTCAGCCCAGSGCCCCGCAGCGCGGGGGACACGCGGAACCGGCACCGGGCAGCGTAAGGCATGCTCGGCACGCGCCCTTTAACGCCAATCAACAGAACTTTCTCCTCTCTTCTCTTCTAGGTCTTGGCTGTCCCTGCTGGAAAAGGGAAGTCGAACGTTATCGCTTTCCTAAGAAGTTTTCCAGCTGCTGCTGCTGGCAAGACAAGATGCGACAGGAGGTAGGTCCTTCTCCAAGATGCCTGGGGATGGTGCAGGGAAGGTGCGTTCGGCGCATCCTCAGCCTGGCTCTGGCCCCATGGATGCACTGCGGGAGCAGAGCGGTGCCGTGGGCGCCTGAGCCTGGCCCACGTGGCAGGTGAGCTCCAGGGAACGCCGAGCCACCCCGCTCCCGACCCTGCCCGCTCCCATCCCTGCCTCTCGGCTTCGTGGCGCTGCAGACACCCCTTCCCGTGCGTGGCCTTTCATTGCGTTTTTCCCACTCTTTCCCTGCCCCTTTCAAGCTGGTCTCCACTTTGGTTATCGGAATTTGAGGGAGGGGCAAAGGAACTGTGTTGTCAGGTTGACAGTCTGAGCAGGGCCAGTCTTGGGTCTAGCGCCCCGAGAAGGGGCAAGGAGGCCGAACCTGCAAGAGGTGCTGTCTGCGTCAGGGCCTTGTGAAGAAGGATCTTCCACTGTTTTGTCACGAAGCTGGAAAAAAAACAGTAGCCTGGGCTGTGCAAACTACCTTAGACGGTTTCCTTCCAGGGAAGGAAAAGAAGGGGCGTTTAAGCAAAGCCCCGCAGAGCCTGCRCTTGGTTCCCGCTTGCACTGCACTGGTGACGGTAGCTCTTTCCCAGCCCAGTGCCTGAGTGCCCATTATAGTCTTCCAAGGCAGCTGGGACGAGGAAGGGTGCTGCAGAGCCCAGAGGTGACCCACTATGGTCAGSAGTTCGTCATGGGCTGTGTTAAAATGTGCATTTACAGCATGTCGGCTACTTACTAATAGCAATAGCTATAGTAGCAGCTATAGGGTGAGTCTCTGCTGCCCAGGATGTGTTGTCCCAGAAGTGTGAGGTGAGTTAAGGAGGCAGGAGCGTGGGGCACGCGGGGGGCAGCCCCACAGCCCAGGCCGTCTGCACGGCRGGGACCCCTTTGAAACAAGAGCTTCTCCCAAAGCTCTCAGCAGAGTTGAGTGATCAGAGTGTAAACAGGCAAAACACCAAAGGCGACCTCACTCTTGTTTGTAATTCTGGAGAGTTTACACTTTTCAAGAGAGATTTACTTGGAAACTGCAGATAAGTAAATAAACGGAGTGAGTATATGATTGATGTTCCTAAAATAGTAAATGCCTCCCATTTGCAACATTCCTGAAGCAGACTGGCCAGGCAGGCCGTGTTTGTCTTCCTGCTTTACAGAACGCTCTGTGTTTTGAGTATTTACTGCACTTTTTTAATGTTCACTGCCTCCTTTGACGTTTAATACACAGGAGAATTTCGGTCAGAGGCAAGTTCATCAACTTTTATTAGGAGATGCTTGATTAAATGTTTATCACAAAAAAGATCTATGATAAATTATTGTATGGGTAATTAAAAGGAATGAACAGGTTGAATAATGACAAAATATAAAATGAAATTACCTGTATGAATGAGACCACATATAATAATATTAAGAAAAGAACCTGTGTAGGCAGCTTTTTGCTTTTTCCAGATACTACAGCKTACAATTCATAATGCACTAGATCTATTCTGTGATCAGGAGTGCATTTAGTGTTACTTAATATCACTTAATATTGTCTGCTTATTGTTCTCATCTGTTGCTGCTCCGCTGTGTCCACTGCATTGGAAACGGGGCAGCAGAGAGGTTCATCCTGTGGTTGTTTCCAGCAAAGCTGTGAGAATTGCTCAGCTGCTTAGTATGGCTCCATCGGGATAAAATTTCTAACATGGCATTTTCCGGGGGTCAGGAAGATGTAAATTGGGAGCAAACCTGCTCACAAATGTCCTTGTCATTATAAGCGGCAAAGGACTTAAGGCTGAGATTGATATCTTCATAAAAGCACTTCTAGTTGTTTGAAATTACCTTTTGGTTCAAAACATTCAATTAAAAAATAAATAMAAAAGAGTAGCTCTGAAGCAGTTCAGTTTTGTGGGAATTGTACATCTCAAACGTAGRGAGTGATCTTGATTTATTTGGGCAACTCAGGATCTCGGCTTCCTTCAAACACAGACTAAGTGAGTGTCCGAAACAAGGGAATATTTACTTTTATTTATCTCTAAGCAGCAGCATCCTGTGCTCTGTGCCCCTTTAGATAGCACAGGCTTTCAGTCACTTCATTCCACTGTGCCCTTCTTGTTGATTTAATTAAAAGAAAAAAAAAGCTAAAGAATTAAAACACTAGATTAATTTTAAGATCTGAGTAGATTAGTTGGGGTATCTTTTCAAGTTTTGTTTAAAAACGGCCATCTTGCCCTGTCCCTGCCTGTTATTMGGGATTATTGCAAGTAACGATGGCGAGGTCCTGCGCTGGGCTCGTGGTGTGGGCGCTGTCCCTGTTGTGGCCGCCAGCCTCAGCGCTGCTCCCTGTGCGGGACACCCTGATCCCGCCACGGCCTCGGGCGGGTTTGGGTGCCCGGGGGAAGCCAGCCTCGCGTGCCAGCTGCGTGGGGTYATAGGGAATAACCTGCTCTCGTGGGGCTTCTGAACGGCGGGCTGACCGCCGTGATAACGCAGAGACTGTTGCCCTACACGGGTTGCTGTCTGTGTAGTGAAACGGGGTAGCTTTGGTTCCGTGATTTAGTTAAGTAAGCTTGTGAGGTGGAAGAAGTGTTTTACAAAGGCACTGGGCCTGAATTAGAGCTTTGAATCTCTTCTTAGATGAATGTGTCTCGTTCAGTTAATCCAACGTAAACAGAATGTTGCTGCTGTTGGCCCAAATCCTTCTGGATTCCGCTGCAGGATGTTGGAGCTCCAGCCTCCGGATCTGGGTGCTGTCATTATGCTCTAGTGCAATTTTTTTTCCCAAAGTTTAGGGTGTTCAGATTCAGTCTTGGATTCATCCTGCTGCAGAGAGGTGCAAGCCATAAAGCCCAGATTAAGGGGCTTGAAATGTCTCTCAGAGCTGCGCTCTGCTTGGCAATTCATAGTCCTCTGGGGTCAACAGAACTTTCTTGGCAGTTCAGTTTTTACTCCCTGAGTTTTGCTCTGAGCTGCAGGTTCAAGTAAGTCTGAAACTCCGGGCAGGATTCAGTCCAAGAGAGAGAGTTTCCCATGCTTTCTGTCTGCAACAATAAATCCTTCCTCTGAGAGAGAAGGAGAGAGGCAGCAGGGCAAAGCTCCCCCTTGGCTCATCACAAGACTTGCAGATGCTTCCATGAGCCTGGCTTTACCTTGGCGTTTGTAAGAAAGCACCTTCCTAGCAGGGTGTAGCCCCGATTTAATGGGGCAAAGGCTTCTCAGCTGCCTTGGAAAACTCGCATGGCCGCCGCCGCGGTGTTCGTATGCCCTGCACGCCCGACACATGGAGCACCTCCTGATAGGTAAAAACAGTTTTGTTGTGCCTTCTAGCTGCAGCCTGCTGTCCGTGTAAACTGCAGCGAGCACAGTCTGCCCGATCGATGCTTATCTAATGCCCAGCGCTAGCAGTGCCCCCGAGACGGCTGCGCGGCGCGACACGGGCACGCGGCGCGGGCGCGCGCTCTGGTAATTGGCGCATTCGCGCGGCCCCCACGTGCGCGGCAGCTCGTCTGGCCTGGCGTGCCGGGTCGGAAATTGAATTTGCAAAATCAAACTGTAGTTATCTGCATTCCTTGATGTCCTCCCAGGTGAGCTACTGGGCTTCATGCTAATAACTTCTAAAGCAAGCAAACTTYAGCTAATTATGTGCTGGTTTATTCTCCCTTGCTAAATTTTGGCAGGTTGCTTCTGTAAATTATGAAAAATAAATGTGAAATATGCAGATGTCTTTTGTTTGAAGCAGATGTTTGGGCCGCCTTGCCAGAATCTAATCAGCTGTTTCCCCTGAGTTTGTTTCTCCCCCCACCCCCAATATTGTCCAAGAGCTGCTTGAAAGCCGGCAGCCTTGGAGGGGACTGGGGAACAATAGGGCTTCTCTTGGCTTCCCTTCCTCCTTCCTGTCTCCCCTTCTCTCTCCGTCCCTCCCGCGGGCCGTGGGCCTCCYGGGTGGGATTTGGGCCGGGCCGTCTCCACTGGGCAGCAGGGCCGGTGCTCGGCACCCGCCTTGCACTTCCCTTCCGAGGTAATTTTCCAAATTCCTCCTGAGATTCCGTCTATTTAGGGTTAAAAGAATGCAGTTTCAGTCTTTACCAAAGCATTTGTGTAGTCTGACTGCATCATCAAGGAGTATTACTTTTTTTTTTTTTTTTAAATGACGCCTTGCCTGGCAGGATGAATATATAGGCCTT
This sequence comes from Nothoprocta perdicaria, assembly GCF_003342845.1. NCBI lineage: Eukaryota > Metazoa > Chordata > Aves > Tinamiformes > Tinamidae > Nothoprocta > Nothoprocta perdicaria. The sequence goes on from NW_020454516.1 coordinate 398,779, forward strand.
TGATTATTCAAGAAAAAAAATTGTACAAATCAAAATAAATTTGCCTGAGCAATTTAAAATAATTAACCTTTGACAAACCTCCCTCTCTGGTAATGGAATAGTAACTATATGAATAAAAGATAAGTCGTGACATTCAGTGAATTACAATATTCATCCCATAAATTACAGTATAAGATAGCAATATAATCTCCATTTTTATAACTGGAAGGTGTCCTGYGCGGTAGCCCCTGTGCTCTTCAGTCTCCCTTTGAGCCCAGCTGCCGTTTCGGAGCCTGACCCGGGGCACTGTCCTGTTCCCGAGGTGTTCCCAGCGCCGCGGGGCCGGCTGCGGCGCCACGCCGGGAAGCGCCGCCTGCGGAGGGATCCGCAGCAATAAGAGCAAATGATGATCCGGGGAGCCTCCCGCTATACAGCCAAGTGCAATGCCAATAAAGCAGGGGTGTAAACCACAGGAGCATATGGACAAAATATGGTCTGAATGGCATGATTATGTTTCTCAGGCCATAATGAATTCATCCCAAGGTGCAACTGTACATCTGTTGTTATAGTGTTCGTGATAGCAAACACTACAGTTAGGGTTGCAGTTTAGCTCAAATTATAGCCACCTGTTTCCGTTCACTAACAACTTTCTTAAAAATGATTCCTTCTGGACTGATTCATGTCAGTCCTAAAATGGCCATTCATTTATATATTTATTTGGGGGAAAAACTGCTTGATTTACAGAGTGGGCAGGCTGAAAGATCCCACTCCCAACACACACACTGGGAGAAGCAGTTCTCACCACAGTTCCTTAGAAATAAATCAGATCCTCTGAGTCTCCACCAGCTCACATTGTCTCTTCTGTGAGAGACAGACTTTTTGTGACCGACTCTGTGCTTGTTGGGATGTCTTACGGCTTTGGAGCATCGGATCAGGATCCTGCAGGTGTGAGGCGTGAGCTGCTTGGAGGTTCGGAGCCGCACTGAAAGTGGCCTTTGAGCGTGTGCTCTGTGCACAGGAGCGTTGCCCTCATGAGGGGCTTYATCCCACCTGCCTTGAGATGGGCTCAGTCCGAACTGCTGCCTCCACGGGCTGGAGAGCACCATGAGCTGGAAGGTGATGTCCTTGCCTGAGCCTTTGCCTGTCTCCTGGGAGGAACGGGACCCACTGGCTCCTCTTAGCAAAATGTTAAAAGTGGTGAGTGAGGAAAGGCTGCTGGTCAGCCTCTAGACATGCACCTGCTCTTCAGGCGAGTGTTACAAACTGCTTTAATGCAGAAATCATCTTTGCCAATGGGGATCCCAARTCAAGGTGTGCGTGTATTAAAGGAGAGCCTGCTAAGTTTGTTTGTACTTCATGCATCTTGCAATATCTTCATTTTTTTACTTGATAGCAAGTACCTGCTTGAGGAGCCCRTGGGTGTTGGGGCTAGCTCGAGCCGCGGGCTTTGGTGGTGAGTGGGCCGCGCTGTCTCTGTGCTGCTACCAACTCGGCTGGCTGCTGCATTACAGTGCCATGTCCTCACGTTGGGGGAGCTCCCTGAGCAGTGCTGCCCGCCACCCGTACACAGACYGTTCAACGGAGTGAGCGAGCAAGGGGGGTGTTACGTATTTGTATCGATGCTTCCTGTTAATGATAAAGGAGAAAAAACCTGAGTATTGCATCAGTCTGCTCCCCTTTATCTGCTTTTTTATAGACATAGGTGCCAGAGAGGGGCCGCCAGTGGCGATGATATATGTGTTGTTTCCCAAGATTTGGTGTCGATTGAAGTCTTAACAGTAGTGCAACTTTGTGTTACTTCACTRTTGGCTGTTATTATTGTGTGTACTTGTAATTTATGTTTTCAAGGCAAAACTCGGTGCCTCGCTGGGGGGATAGGTAATTGGATCCGGAGCCTTTCACCTGCAGGTCAGTGGTTCACATTTGTTACAGGTCAGCACGGCCTGCGAGTTGTTACCGTGCGGCAGCTGCTCGGTGGCCTCGATGAAATGAGTTGGTGGTCCCAGCTCATTTACTGGAGAGCAGGTGTCTTCCTCACGGATCCAACTGGAGGGCGGCAGCGCAAAGCCCGTTGTTTGGGGGCAGAGAGGGATTCCGTGGCGCCCGGAGCCCCGCTTCCTGCTCGGCACGAGCCCGGGCAGCGCAGGGAGAAGGCAGGAGAGCAAATACACGTGTCTAGATGCTCAGCTGGCCCACTCTTGGCAGAGATCCATTAAGTGTAGCTGCAGTGATAATCACCAGCTGAGGATCCCCAGGCAAATGTGAATCTCCAAACAAAAAATCCTTCCAACACTAAGGTGGAGTTCAGCGTCGAAATCCCGTGTCACTGATCTAAAGCCTAGGGAGGTTACAGTAATATTTTAATTGACTGAAGATCAAAATTATGAATTCAAGTATCTCAGTGTTAAAATTGCATGTAAAACAAAGACAGGCATGCCGAAATTTGGACTCACATTAGCTCTTACATCTCGTGGTGCCCTGAGATACCCATACAATTACAGTTAATGCATTTTACTCCTGTTGTCCCAAGGGAGATGAAATTGGATTTCAAGGATATATTAGTCTCCAACTCCTAATGACTCGGTGCTTTTCACAGCTCTGCCCGTGCCTCTACCTAAACTGCCAGGGCAACCATACCCGGCGAGCAGTTGTGAACCTTTGGGGTGGAAGACAAGCATTTGACCAAGGCAGCTCCTAGCTCCTAGCACGAGAGCAGTGTATGTCCCATAGCAGTTACTTAGGCAAGGCTTTTGAGGGCTGAGGACTTCAGTTATCACAGGAGTCCTGCTGGGGAGGCACGGCTGGGCTGGCTGAGTCCCACAGCGAGCGAAGAGAAACGTTTGCCTGCTTCAGAGACAGGAGAATTTGTCATGCTGAGATTTCCCTGCAGTCGTTCAAAGGTCTGAGCCGCTCCAGGATTAATACCAAGCGGGGCGATGAAAGGGCTCACGGTGTCTGATTTTGTTCTAAAAAATCTCTCGAAGTAGCACGTGAGTTGCAAGGAGAGCCGCTGGGTGCTTTGTGAGGGGAGCTGCTGGGTGCTTTGAAGAGCAGCTGCTGTGCTTGGGAAGGGTGCGTTGCGGGGAGCTGAGCTGTGGCCGTTCCTCACCTCAGATCTACCTGATGGAGGGAAGAAGAGGCAAATGGGGAGAAGCAGATGCAGGTGGGCACTGGAGAATGGGGGTTGAAATGATGCTCCAGGCAACCCTATGCCGTGTGCTTGAGGTGCCAGTGTGGAAACCTGGCAATGCAGAATGCTGGGCTGTGCTGTCTCCAGCTGTGCCTCAAGGTTTAGGAGAAGACTGGAAGGGTTTGGCCCAGGAGAGGGCACCGTTTGGTGCAGTTAGTGCTGGGAGGGCAATAGAACTAGCAAGGACAAAGACAAGGGATCCAGAAAATTCAAACACAAGATTTCTGGTTGCCTTTGGTTGCACACAGACTCAGTATTGACGAGCAAAATAGTTTCACACTGACCATGCAGTGTGAAAATAACACTAGGGCAAAGATGGAGTCATATCCGTTGAAGTTCCTTGGTTGTTTGTTGATTATTTATAATACTAGAGGACCTGCCAAGTATTTGTAAAAATGTAAAAATACTAGTCTTGAATTATGGAAGTATTTTAATTTACCATGACTGTCCATGTCCTCCAATAATTTTGTATGTTGTTTGCTTCTCTAGAAGTCTGATAAGCACTTACTGTCCAGAAATTATGCAGTGAGATTGTCAGTGATGTCATAACACAAAACATTTGAAGGTGTTTGCCTTAAAAGACTCCGTTTACCTATCTCTAAGAACCAAAGATCTGCAGATGATTCAAATCATTAAAAAAACAAAAAGAAGCAGCAAATACTGCTTTGACAAATAGTTCTACATGTAGATTTAATAAGTGAAGGCTTTGGAAGAAGGAAAGATAAGAATTCCAGTCGCTCCTTTGTCCCTAGCAGAACATTTGGAGGTGCGAGAGCCTGCTGCAGTGCGTGCACCTCACTCCTTCACCCCAAATAAGGCACCGTTCGGATGCGCTCACGCGGTAAGAGCAGCATCCCAGGGCAGAAAGGCTTCTGCCAGGTCGCTGCAGCCTTTCTTCATGGCCACCAGCACCAGCCCTGCGTTAACCAGCCCCTTCTGTAGGGTTGCTTTCCAAAGCAGGTTTTAATTTGAGATTGCTGTTTGAGAGAAACAAACAGTTCTTGAAAGATGATTTGAAGGAAAAAAAAATCAACAAAAGAAATCCCAAATCCAAAAGAGCCAAATATTGGTAGGTGAAGGGAAGATTAAGAARAAATTGCCTGTTACAGAACTTCATTAAAGTCATTTATTAGCTTTGTAATGCCTAACAGTCTGCTGGCTCCRGGATTTTTTCATGTCGGGGGGTGTAGATAAGAGAGTGTTTCACTTTCATTTGCATTCTTGATCCCTGCTGCTCTGTTTATAGCGTTGATGCTATTCATACAGTCTTTGCAATATTAATTTTTAATTTATGATGCTCATTAGGAGACACTTAAAACAGAACAATTATCATTTATCTTGATATATTATTTACTAAGACTTGCTGTCATGGTTAGGGACTTGTGATTAGTGGGAGGGGAATAAAAAACAGCTCTGAAAGGTGCTGGGCTGAAGGGACGGGGCCCTAGAAAGCGGTTGCCACAACCCAAGGCCTCAAGTTCGGCTGTCTAAGGGGAAGACTTGCAGCACCTAATCAAAACTCGGGAGGAACCCCCGAAGATGAGCTTGGAATGATACTTAATGAACCTGCAGGATCATATTAATGAAACTCACTCGTAAACCACCAGCTCATCAATTATTCATCCCGCTACAGTCCTGGCACTTGACTGTCTTCCCTTTTTGTCTCAACGTGATTACCTTTTTTTATTCCCTCTACCCTCATTTTCCTGGCGTGGATCTGCTGATGGGTACCCCGAGTAGCGCTGCCTCCCTGGGAAGTTGTGTTTCTCAAGGGAACCGGCAGAGCATCCGCAGGAACGAGGAGGGTAGATTGTGCCCTTGGAGGCATTTGGATAAATGTGCCTGGCTTATTAACACTTAACAAACCAAATCGCTGATATGACAGCCCGGGATAATCCGATTTGTTCGAGGCTGCCATATTGGAAGCTCAGGATCATCTATAATTTTCTTGATTAATTTGTAGTGTTTGGTAAGTCGTTGTGAGGCTGATGTCCATATAGAAGTCCATATGGCAAAACAATGCCAATACTGGTGAGCTTCTACACATAAATAGGGGTGCTCTTGCCAGAGGCATGTGCTTGTCCCTTCAGCAAGAGCCCTGAGACTTGCTGTGCTGGTGGGAGTTCCTGGAGTTGTTTACAAAGTACTCTGCGGCTCTGTAGCGGAGAGAGGGCAAATTGGCCACTCTGCAGCTCCATAATTGCGGCCCTGCAGCTGAAACCAATTGTTTTATTTTTAGCTGCATGTGTTTTATTTAGTTATTTTTAGACTTCCTGAAAGGGAGGATATTTTTGTTTTTTTTCTGGTTGACATCAAAACAGGAACAACAAATTATTAATTGCGTAACCCATTCCCTGCGGACTTGGCTTGCAGCTTTTGATGAGCCGCTGCACAGCGGGATGGGGTCACAGGCACAAGGTCTCAAGGACTTGCACCATCAGCCACCTCCAGTCACACGCACCGTTCCCTGCCTGTCCCCCGCTGCAAACCTGGACACTGGGATTAATCTCGATGGAAGCCACTGTGTTGCTGAACTGCGGCTTCCCGGGGGAAGCTCGCAGTTACAAATCTGCTCGTTCTGTAATCCTTGCACTTTTTTTTTTCTTTCTTCTTCAAGATTTTGCAGACTGGTTTTGGAACATATTTATTCATTCTAGGCCGAAAAGGAAAGGGGAAAACAAACAAACAAAATCTCCCGCCTGGGGTTGTGGCAGAACTGAAACAATAGTCTGGTGATGATTTCACAGTGTAATGAGGAGGATGCAAGGTGCTGCCACTTGTCTTTGTGGTACGTCGCCCTTCCCGTCTCCACGCCGGCTCAGGAACCTTTGCAGAGTGGTGTTTCCCGCGCCCTGCGAGGGGCCCRTGGGCACCCTTAGGTTCTTGGAGCTGTTGGAACAGATGGCCCTGGGGCGTGAACACGGATGGCTCGGGGGGCTGTCCAGCGCACAGCTCCGCTCTTCCCGTCTCCTGCGCCATCGTGTAGGTGCGGATGCTGCTGTGGCAAACACCACATGGTTCCCTCTGCTCCCCAGCAAGACGGGCCCGGGCTGCTGCTGCTCTGAATAATAGCTGATGCTTGGCCTTAGTCATAGGCTGTTCTGAAGCAAATTTGTCTGACAGTACTTTTCCTCATTAACGGAAAAAATATTCCCAAGCAGTTCTCTTCATTTTTGTATCATTTAGGCAGAATTTGGAAAATCAATAGAATGATTTGTGTGTGTAAGACCTGTGCTCTGAGGTGATGCAGAGACTCAGATCCGTAGATTTTTAGTGAGATTTAAGGCAGGTCTCTGCAACACCTCRTGGTGGAGCCTGCTGCCCCATGTCCGAGGGAACGGGTCCGTGTGTGTGTGTGTGCGTGCACGTGCCGTGGGATGCCAAGGAAGGAGCTGCTGGGAAGCTTGTGTTAGCTGTGTTAGTGAGGCTGGCGTTGGCCTTGCTGTGACGGCGCGGGGGCGAAAGCAGCCTGCCCTTGGTACTATGATAAACGGAGGCATCTGCACTGCCCTGCTCTGCGTCCACAGCCCCTTGGAGTGGGACGCTTAGATTCAACCCGCCAAGATGCTCTGGATGTTTTTACCCATTCTAGGTGCTTATCCAGGATTTCATTCATCACCTCTAGAGAACACTTTTGGATTAGCTTTCTATTTTTCTAAGCAAAGCCCAGCTTTGCTACTCTGGTAATTTAATGTTGGAGTTGCAATTTAACATAAAGCTTCTTAGCAAGCAGGTAATCAACTTAACGGAGTTTATTGCACAGGCAGCTGTTCGGCAATCTAATATTATTAGGGTTTTTTTTACCTGTTATTTGCAGCTGCCGAACAGGATGGATTCACAACAGTTCCAGGCTCTGCCTGAAACAATCTCATCGTGGCGACATTATGATTTTGGATCACTTTCAAGACCTGGGTTTTGCCAAGTGTGAGGCTCATAAATTGTGCGGGGGGGCTCGGAAGGACAGGTGCCTCCTTGGGCTTCTTTGCGTCCTGCCGCTCGCCGAGGCGCTGGCCAGGTGATTTGTGACTAGCTTTGCTTTGCTGGAAGGGCTCCCACCAAATTGCTGTTGTTTCTAGCTGGGCCGGGAGAAGTACCCAGGTGCTCGCACYGTTCCAGTTGAGGCCCAGCAGCGAGCTGGGCGCAAGGGCAGCGCTGCTGCCCGTGGCAGGCTGTGCACAGGGCAGGCCCTTGCACAGCGGCATCGGCGTCCTGGAGCCACCTCCCGCTTCCCAGGAGATTCTCCATGCTGACGCTCGCCTCTCCCTGAAGCCACATGGGAGACTCCGCAGCACCCTGTGCAGAGCAGCAGGGCGGATCTCTCCATCACCTTGTCAGGGCACGGAACTCTGCCCGTTTTTGCCCAGGGGAAACTTGGCGTCCATCTTAACATATTTCCTTTTGTCTGGCCGTCCAGCAATCGCCCTCACCCTATTTATTTATATTTTCCCCCCCGTTTACTTCTCCGCCTGGCGTTTGCGGCGCCTCCTCCGCGGAGCCGCAGGTTGGAGGTTCCCCCCTTTTGTGTGCGYGTGACAGGTGCCTAATTGAATGATGAATGTCCCTTTATTACCCGTAATGGAAGTGCCAGCGCCTTGATTGGCTTGCGGCRGCGCGGGGCCGCGCGGCAGGCACAGCGGGGGGCCCGGCCCGGCAGCCCGGGCCTGTCCCCCATCTGTCTAATCGCATCTCGGCCCGGCACGGGGCGTGCGCGGCCGTGGTGGCGGCGGCAAACCCTCGTAAATCAGCGCTCGTTGCGCGCGGCGCTGCCGCTCGGCGGGCAGCAGTGCTGAGGCGAGGGCAACGGCAGTGCTGAGGCGAGGGCGGCGGCTGCGCTGAGGGGATGGCGGCAGCGCTGAGGGGATGGCAGCAGCGCTGAGGTGGCGGTGGCAGCGCTGAGGCGGCCACGGCAGCGCTGAGGCGATGGTGACGGCAGCGCTGAGGCGGCCGCCCGCGCCTGACAGCGCCGCGATGAAGATTAATGTCCCCGGCCTGAGTGACAGAGCGGGGGCCGCGGGGCAGGGAGGGTCGTCCATCACGCCCTGGCAGGTGTCACTCAGGCCGCGGACGCCCGCCCGCCTGCGCCGTTTTTCTGCCGCTTAAGCAAGGAGTTTAATAACATCCCCAGAATTAAAACTCATTCTTCGTAGCAGGCCTGACAGCTGAAAATAAGAAAATCAATTCCTCACGTGTTAGAGGCCGGTTAACTGACTAGGGCTTTGACTTTAATTTAGTCTTTGGGCTGAATTTCAAGTAGGACGCTTTTGTAAGACATCATCTATTAAAATTTACCAATAGCACTAACTTCACTGTTATTATTGCCGCTGGATTAAAATGCGGCCTTTGGTAGCAGATGTCATCCTCATTGGTGCGAGCTCAAGCACCGGCTGCTGTAGTTTGGGATATTCCACTTCATCCTCATTAGAGATGTTTATAGCTGCTCTCTTCATTAATATTGATCCCTTAAACTACTGAGGAAAACAAGACGGACACTAATTTGAACCATTTTGTATCATTAAACTGTGTGGATTTCTTCGTTTTCAGCCATTCGGATGAGCCGGGTAGAGTATTTTGCAAACCAAATAGAGAGGAAAAGACAGCACAAACTTCTGGCAGCTCCTTGCCACTCTTGTAGAAAGAGCCACAGGCCGCCAAGGGCATCTGGAAGGGGCTGCTGATCCTGGAAAAGGCTTGGAAAAAGCTCCTGAAAAAACAGCCCCCAAACAATGACCTTACTATGTGCTCGTTATCCTGGCTAGTGAGGCCGGTCACAAATGCGGGTTTGCTGTTTCGTTAGGCTCATTAACACCAGGGAGGCCTAGGTGTGATGGGCTCCTCCATGGAAACACAGGCGCAGGGGAGAGGCTGGTGGCTCCTGGTCCAGCTGAGGATGCCTGTGAAGCTCCATAAAGCACAGCTTGCATCCAAAGAAGTGTGCATTTCCAGCGGAGCTGGAAGTACAAATGCTGTTGTATTAGGCCATAGCTGCAGTAGCGTGTGCGCTTCAGGTCAACGTGTGCAGGAAGGATTAATTCCATGTGGAAGGAGTGCCAAGAAGGGCTACTGGGGGATCAGGAAAGTGCGGAGCGGTCCTACAAGGCAGAACAAAGGACCCGGCTTGTTTGGACTAGCAGAGCGAGGGCTGCGAGGGACCGTGATTGCTCTCCGCAAATACTTCAGGGGAGGTAAATATATGGAATTGAGGAGAACAGAGTCTTGACATGATATCCCAGGGCAATGCTTGCAGGCCTGCCTTCTTATAAAGCAACCAGAATTCGTCTCCACGTAGATAATAAATCAAGCGCAGTGAGAGAAATTGGAAAATAAAGAGCAGATTCTCATACATTTACCTGACAAGTAATCTCAGTGAAGCCATTCAGTTTGAGGGGAAGGAAGGGATTTGTTCGGCGGGTGGGGGTAGGACAGGAATTCTCCCGCCTTAGGAATTCAATTCTGTCTCTGTTGAGAGCAGAGGGAGCAGGGGGCAGCTGAGCTGCTACACAGACACCTCGGTTCGGAGACGGCAGTCATACAGGAGAGATTTGTACACCTCCCGTGTACAAATTCCGGGAATAGGGAGTTCGGCCCTAACCTTGTCCTAGAGACCACCGTGTTGTAACGTCTTCTGAGGGCTTTTCTGTGAATTGAATGAGAGATATTGCAAAATGCAAAAAAAAAAAACCCCAAAACTTGGCAGTCTTAAATTTCTGCTTTCAGAAATAAATTAACACTTTTTTTCTTATGCTGATRCAACTATCAGTTTATTACACATCTTTTCTCATCTTTATTTTATGTCATGCCCATTCTAATCTGATGACAAACAATTGCATTTCAATATATTATTATGTTAGTGCAATTTATATTCTCCAAGGAAGCTGCTGATTTGTCAGGATGACATTGCAGAATCTTTAAGAAGTCTCAATTTAGAATTAAAAAGGRCTTTTTTGTTGTTGTTGTTATTCTGAGGAACTTCTCTGTAGAGGAAATACTTACCTAAAAATGCAGTTTGTGCTTTGTCAGTCACAGTTAAGGTATATTTCTATATGTAATTAAACCTATATGCTAATGAATTACTCCAACAATGGTAACAGTAAAACTGATTGTCCAYTGGAGCAGATTAACCAAAAGATAGAAAAAAAATCCAAGTACTGGACGTTATTTTTTGAATCGAGTTGGTGAACTACAAAATGAGAGGTTAAATGTAGGAATGTTTTAATTGATTTCTCAAACTGTGCTGTGCATGCTCTCAGTTCAACTGGCCTGCCTATCTTAAAACCTATAAAGATACTATGAAGATATTACCCAGTGCAACTGATGAATAAATCCCCCCCGCAAAAAAAAGGCAAAAGGAGCCTTACAGGAGGTTCTCTTTAGCTGACTGTATTTGCCATTTTATAATCCACTTCTTAAAACACCACCTGTAGATTATTCTCATTTTTCATCATTCCTGGCAGCTGTCTGTCATGGTTTTGTTCTGTGTAACAACATCAGTGTAGAAATCTTGGACAATTATTTGGTTCTTGAGTAGATTCCTATTCCCTCACCTAAACCACATGAAACTTGCATGTCTAGACCATGCACAGGTGACTGACTCTCTCTTCCAAAAGATCACTAACCTATCCAGACTTAGCTGAAAGGGCTGATTTTTAATTTTAGCATTAGATATTGACCATTGTGTCAGTTATTTTGTAGTTACAAGAAAGCATTCATTTTTTAAGTGACATATATATATATTTCTTTTTCCCCCAGGATGACTTCAGATGTGCAACCGCTGAGGAAATAGCGTACAGCAAGATACTACAAGTTAAGATGTAGGTACAGATATTACAGCCATGAGAGCATGACTTCAAGAGGGGTTRCATAGGCAGTATGGTTGTAGCAGGCTCAATTACAGTAGGAGATAATTTGATAGGGATTATAGACCTACACTGAAGCCAATTAGTAGAATGGAACCAGAGTGCACACAACAAAAGGACTTGATAATAAGCAAAGTGCTTAGGAACAGAAGCCAAATGAAAATGAAATAAAAGGCTGTGATCCAAAAATCTATGGTCTTGAGAACATGGGACAGCCTCCAAATGAATGATTATGGCATTTATCACAAGATACATTGGGTCAAAATCCCCATTAAGGTTGGTAGAGAACTTTCATAAACGGGAAAGTGCATAAAGGAAAAGGTGATTTGGAAAAAGGGAAAAATGCTAATGTAATTTGTTGTCAGTTCTGGATCTCCAAGGGTAACATACAGGCTTGTAGCCATGCTGCCTAACCTTCAACCATTGCACTTAGTTGAGTTAGGATCCTGCTCGCCTCGTGTGCGACGCTCTCTGCAGTGAGGGGCATTTCCACATGTTGGCCTGGTCTAGAGCGGTGGGGGAGAAGCTGCCCTGTAATTGGGTAGTTGTCTTCTTAGTGATAGGTTGGTTGATAAACTCTGTCTTTTCTCCCCTTCATAAACCAACATTGATTAATTATGTTCTTTATTTCTATAATTATCCAGTATCATGCCTGACTTTGGGGAGGGATGATTCGGGGCTGGTCTGAATCCTCCTGTTAAAAACACTTTTAAGACATTGACTTTCTTCCAGACAGTCGGTGAAGCCAATCAGACATGGGTGGAAAATCTGCAGCAGGTCTGCCATAATTCTGAAGTCTCTTAATGAACTCAAAGCCCTGGTGCCATGGCTAGGAGCAGTGCCAAGGCTTCCACAGGTGAGTGTCACGGAGCAGGGGACCTGAATGTGCAAGTAGCAGCTCTCAGGGTGCACAGCACRGTGTACATTAGGGTTTGTGTGTTGAGGTGGGGTATACTGAGCCCATTGCTGCAGGGTTCGTGGGGGCTCTGCCTCCGAGCTCCGGTCTCTGCAACTGAAACTGCCCCCCCCGAAGAGAGGCTCTTCCCAGCCAAGTGCCTCTTCATCTGCAGCCTGGACGGTTTCATTCTTAAACCAGCACCAGTGGYGTAGGGAGTTGTCCAGGGTTTACAGGATCTGCCAGCAAGGCAGTGGTCCCACCAAGGTGCAAAGCGAAGGCTTTTCTCGCTGCTTTTCTACCAAAGTCTGAGCAAATCTGTAACTGGCAGCTGCAGTGTCCCTTTGAGCTGTTTTATGGATATATGTGAAGTGCTTGAGACAAATCAGTTCAAAAAGAAATCTGTGGTGTTTTCAAGGTAAAAACCCTTATAATCCTCGTGTTCTTTGCTGTGTATGGTGTTCAGTTAACAACCTCCTGCTTATTTCCTGGAAAGAAGGTGGGTGTTACAGTGCAGTTATCCTTATTTAAKGGAGAAGGTGAAGTGATTTACCCATCTCTTTTGACTAATTTGAGAATCTATTTAAAAGGAAGTGGTAGKGATGGTTGATTTTTCCCTAATACTTATTACTGTGGGTAACAGCAGATGCCTGGATGTTTTGTTATTCTTTTCCTCAACTTTTAGCTGCACTTTTATTCAGCTAAGGATTTGACACCAGCAAAATAATTTGAATGCATGGGTTAAAAAAAAAGGCACATGCTCCATGAATCAGCTATCCARTATTAGTCTACCAGGTTGTCATTTCCACAAGCAAGCGAAAAAATAAAATACATTTTTACTGTGCTGTTTGAAATATTCCTCTGAGTTTATGGACATCGAATAACAATCTTGAAACGTACTAACTGGGTTTGTAGCAGTACAGGAGCCACTTCAGAGATCATTGCAACTTTAATTCTTAAGGCATTAATGTTGATGATGAACGTAAAAAAGAATCTTTTCAATTTGTCATGAGTGTGCTGCAGTGCCGGGAATGCAGACAGGGCTGCTCAGTCTTTTGTACGGGCTCCTCGTGTGGAGCCGCTGACTTGCCCGTCTGCCCCGGGTGCCGTTGCTGCCTTGCCCGGGCTACCTGGCAGGCAGCCGCTCTCCCTGGCACTCCTGCGGGTGTCACAGGGTCCCTCTGTTCYTGTGAGCTGTGGAGGAAGGGCCCACAGATGGATCCCAAATTTACCCTCTCCATGGAACAGCTGAGCTTAGGTGAGAGGGGCTCCAGGCCCAACGGCTTCTGACCCACAGGGAAGCAGGCACGGCATCTGAAAAACGTTTCGGGAGCAAAGTAATTCCCAGGTATCATTTAGTGAGGAGAAAGYCATGATGCAATTTTAAAATATATCCTAATAGGCAACAGCTGGTGATGGTTCCTAGTACTCGATATATCTTGGCTTTTAGTCACTTAGCTACTAAAAGTGAGGCCTTATGTAACTCAAAAAAGAAGAGAGAAAATTCTATTAAATTCTTTGTAGCTGCAATGGGTCATCCATAGAACTTCATAAGTAGCTTCGTGTTATGATTAAGAAACTAAGTGTTTTTTTTCCAAAAGGTCCTCTGTGTTCTGATAGTTTATGTAAGAAAAACAACTGAGTTTATGTRATAGGGTGACTTCTGAAGGTGAGCRGTGTGGGGTAGGGTTAAAACTAATTAAGTGGATCAAAATTGGCACAGAGACAGAGTGTAAAAATGAATGTAATCAGCAGGGAAAGGTAATTTAATTAAATTGTCAGAAGATGTCAAGTAAAAAAACTTCGTATTAAAAGCATAAGGAAAAAACTTTTCGTAAATGGCCTTGGGGAGGGTCATTCCAAATAACTAAATAAGGCAGGGACAGGAGTTGAGAAGCAGCAGCGATGGGTTCCACACTGCAAGGGCAGCGGAGTCTGGCCAGAGGGAGGTCCATGGGATGCTCGGTGCTCCGTGCAYGTGCCCGCCTTCCTCAGGGCACGGTCCCTTGCCTCTCCGGACACAAGGACCTTGGCGCAGGACCAAGCCTGGCCGTGGTTTTAAGTCGGGGCTTTGGGAGGTTAGTGCTGGAGCCGGGTGGACCCCACAGTCGCTCTGAGCGCTGTCCAGGTGCGTGTTGTCACAGGCCCTGTGTTGGCCAGGACAGTGTGGTGCAGGCCATGCACGAGCCGTGAGCGGAGCTGCCCCCAGACGCAGGGCTCTTGTCAGGAGGTGTGACAGGCTGCACCGCGCAGGAGCAGCAGACACAAGGTGCGCGGCCTTTTAAATCCYTTTTTTCCCGCTCTTCTTTAAAATACATACATAGCTAGGAGAGAAATCCCTGACTGCCTTTGTTCCAAGGTAGTTTAGGTTCAAGCTGATGTACTTGTTCTGTGCAGCTCTAGTGTTAGAAGACTGTCAAACTCTAGATAGTCTAAACCCTGGAACCTTAACTACCTATTTAAGGCTTTAGATGACCAGAGCAACTGGGAGAAACTTCTAAAACATGATTCTGCCTTTCTCCCAGCCCGGGTGGCCTGGAGCTGTAGAGGGCTCGGGAATGGCCACAGCGGGAGGCACAAGTGTTTCGGTGGCTCCAGGGATGTGGCTGCCCTGGGTGAGCTGAAGGTGCCTTGTGGCTTGCACGAAATGACATCATGAGAGCCCAAGGTCTGCAGCGCTTGGCATCGTGTGTGTGAGTGGAAGTCTTCCTTGTTCTCAGCTACTTCTTGCCTGTAGCTTGCTGCCAAAGGTCCCCATCAGCTCGTCCTGATTTATTCCTTCATGTATTGCCGTGCTCGTGTTCGGCGCAGACGTGGGAGGCAGTGGTTCAGCCTTCCTGCCCCCTCCCTCGGTTTTTGGTCAATCTTCAGTAAATAATGATGCCGTTATCTTCTGACAGCGGGCTTGGATCCCATTAGATACCTCCATTCACTCCCCGCGTCAGTCAAAGAATATATTAGATAGGATCACAACTTTATCTGCCCAATACATGTTATACCAATGTAGCACAAGAAGGGCTGCTCAAATTGATTGAATTGGGTTTTCCTGGAGCRCTGCTTTGTGTGTGGCGGGAATGTGCTGCGTCGGTTGGCAGGAGCGGCAGCCGTGGTGTGACTAATCGCAGCACTGCTAGTGCCAAATGATCTCGGGAAACCTGAGGAGCAGGAGGATCAATGTTCCACTCGCTTCGTATAAATGGCCCATACTCGAAAAGCCAGTGGATGAAGGAGAGATACTGCTCCTTTAGGTGTTGCATCCGTACACGATGCAGGTTGGATGTTTCAGACACGAGCCTTTGTCCTGCACGTGCCTGTAAGTGCCCTCACCTCTAGGTGACCAAAGGCAGMGACCCAGCTGCCAGCTACTGATTTTGTTGGTGCCTTATGCTGCGTGACAGTGTTTCTTAGACATGATCTCCCTCGCTGGGTGGCTGCCTTCTGAGCTGTGTCCATCCAACCCCTTGAAGCAAGAAGGCAGTCACCTGGGTCAGTCACAGAGGGCAAAATGTTTGAAGGCCCCGTGGCAATGGGAGAGGGTCAACGTTGGCCTTCAGAGGAAWATTCCTGGCAGTAATGCCCGGGGGAGCACGAAGAGGAGCCTGTGCTAGGCAGAGCCTGCGATGAAGGGGCTGCTCCGTGCCCTTCTTGCGGTGCCGAGGAGGAGGCTGCTYGCTTGGCCGCTGCCACCAGGCCCCACCAGGCCAGCGCTGGTGCCTCTGCTGCCCCTTATCTCCAGGTGCAGGGTAGAGGAGCCACAGGCCTCCCTCCCTGATGGAGATGGAGCCCGCGCTGCTGGGGACCTGGGCGACTTCTCCRAGTCCCACTGCCTTCCGCTGGGAGCTGCCCCCTCACGCTGCCCACTGCGCTTCRTTTTCCTCTCCAGTCATTTTCTGTTGGGGGACATCAGCTGTTAATACGGTTAGTTCTTTCTGATTTTCTCTCCCAGACAGGGCAGCCTGTCTTTTATTCTGCTTTTCCCCTTTCTGCCAGGGTAAAAATCACACACTGATAACCTTTTGATTTAGGTCCTCGCCTTATTGTCTTGGAGAGGATTATTTATAATGAGAGGGGACTGGGTTTTCATCACTTACAGATTGATGCATGTTTTAGAGCGTTCACCTTTAAGGTATCCAGAATCCAATCTGCTCCATCCTCTGCAGACTGTAAATTTCTGGAGTTGGGCTCCTTTGTCCCCCTTGTCTGCCGGGAAAGCTTTACGATCACCGTCACGTTACCTGTGTGCAGAGCCCTGCGTCCTACGAGAGGCCGTGTCTCTGCTTTTGTACCAGTAACAGGATGATTCCCAGGCCGGGCTTCATCCCTAATAAGCAACTTGAGAATTCCACCTGAACTGAGAAATATTTTTCCCCTCTGTGTGCCCTAAGCTTCAGACCATCAAGGAGCCGACACGCTTTGAATCTAAGACAGAGCTTACAGCCTAACAGCTTTTTTATCACCTTCCATCAAGCAAAAAAGCCTCCAGGTGGATTAAGCTGTGTATGTAAGAGGCTTAGGAGGTAGCAGGTGTCAAGTCTYGGTAAAGGTCACTTTATTAGGGCTRTTGTGCTCTCAGCACAGCTTTCCTTGTGGGCTTCTGCAGTGCGGGCGCAGAGCTGGCCCTGGCGGTCCCTTCTTTTAGGGGGTGGCCCTGGTAAGTGCGGGGAGCTGGCAGGGCAGGGAAAAGGGCTTCCCGCCTTCCCCTGCAGCCCCGGGAAGGGCCACATCACAGGGCAGGGTGGTGACAGCCTGCCACGAAAGCAGGAATGAGGAGCAATAAAGGAACAGAAATCAAAATCCTCTCTGCCCCTAACTGAGAACCTGGCGTGCACCTGAAACCCGCTGGCCACATCCCATAGCTGCTTTTACTGGATCTGCTGCAAGAAAGAATAAACCACGCAGCACATCCTGCCGGAGACTGGGAGTCCTGAGCAGACAGCATTCACGCGGGTCACATTTCTGATCCTATCTGCACAGCAGAAAGGGTCACCAACATTTTTTTGATGGGAGTGATGTAAGAGGAGGAGCCCTGGCCACAGACACTTGCTTTTGCTGCCCCAGGGCACGGATGGCCGGGTCCCCAGCCGGAGGTGAGCAGCAGGTCAAGGCTGAGGAGGACAACAGGACAGGGTGATACTTCCAGCACCCGATAAAACGGCCTTCACGGGCACCTCAAGGCTTGGGAAGCTCAGTCAAACCTGGCCATGCCTATTAAATCCTGCACTGCTGCCAAAGCGACTTGAACTGGCTGGTCCTTCTGCACAGAATGGAGCTGCAGTCCTGCTGCAGCCCTACAGAAACCGGAGTATGTCAGTGCAGAGATGTGGAGGAGTCTGCGCAGATGAGTGTGAGCAAGAGAAATGCAAAGTCTGAGAGTGAAGCAGGGAGCCTGGCAGACGGTTTTGAAGGTTGAGGGCATTGCAGAGAAGTCAAATGGCTCTGCAGCTTCTCTTCACTTGAAAGATCCTGAGCAAATACCTGCTTTCTAGGCAGTAAAGATGAGCTGTTCCTGGACCGAGCTGTCAATAGAAGAAATGTTACAACCAGCTGATAAATCAGAGGCAGTAAATAATCATCAGAGAACACATGCCCAAGAGCTGGGAAGGATCTTCACAATGAAGTGACAGAAGCACTGGGCGAAAAGCGCAGTCATGTTAAAGCAGCCTATTGCACCAGAAGGCCAAGAGCAGCACAGGTTTATCTATRATTTAAGTAAGCTGCCATTGGGACCCAGGGATGTTCCTAGGYCTGTTTTGGTATCTGAAGAAAGTGCTGAACCAACAGTGAGGACCCAGCTCTTGTGGACGACCAGGGACCTGGCTTTGTTCCTGCCCCGGTGCAGAGGGGCCAGCAGCCCCAGCCCTTCCCCACGGCAC
>NW_020454516.1:417131-417890 GCF_003342845.1 Nothoprocta perdicaria
TTCCCCACGGCACCGCCTGGCCTTTCCCTGCGGGATGCGGCGGCTGCCGGTTGCATCACACATCAGATCATGGCACCTCGGAGGACTGGCACTTGCTGTTGCTGCACTTGACATTTCAGTAGCTCCACTGGCTCCTATTCCTGCTAAGTTCTGARCTCCCGGTTGGTTTGGTGGTGCAATTTTTCATGTTTTTTATAATCTTGTTCTCCATGTTGATCCTACTTGGCAAATGATAGCGAGCTTGAGAGCTCTGAAGGCTGGCTTCAAAACTGCGAACTCGGAAGATATTTTGYCTTTTTCTCGCTTTAAATATTTTATCTCCCAGCCTGGAATTATTCATTGGATTAATGTGCAAGCTGCTCCCTTTGGAACGGGCCCGGCTGCGAGGCCTTCCCCTGTATCTCCCCCTGTAAGGATCCTGCTGGTGCCCGGAGCCTCTGTCCCTGCAGCGTGACTGGGTTTGGGAGCAGGATCTCTCCCTGGAGAGGGGCTTTGCCGGGACAGACTGTGGGCTGAGCAGGAGCCGGGGCAGAGCCAGCACTGCCGGGGCCGCTGCTTGCTCCGGCAGCACCCGGAGCGCGCGCCCGGCAGAGGAGCCGGGTGAGGGGCCGCTGCCCTCGCAGCCCTCACAAACTCGGCACCTGCCCGGGTGCCTGGGTGAGGAGACGGGCTGCAGGTAGTGGCCTGAGCACCGCTGCGCTGAGCCCTGCCTTCCGCACTGCGGACCTGCACGAGGCGGCCGGGGTGCCCGCCTAGGGC
>NW_020454516.1:418643-422950 GCF_003342845.1 Nothoprocta perdicaria
TAGGGCTGAGGTGCCTGCGTAGCGCTCTGCAGAGGGGGTCAGTTTAAAGGAGATGTTTAAACCAGAGCCACGTGATGGAAAACTGCAGGCAGAGGCTGGAGGGGAATTGAGCCTCGCCATCACCTGCTTGGACCCCTGCAGTGATTCGGGTCCCCTTGTTTCAGGGTTCCACATACCCAGCACTGAGCCATGAGCTTCCTTTTTCATCCTCTAGGAATGACCTGGGTGCTCATAACACTTTTATTTTATTTTATTTTATTTTATTTTATTTTATTTTATTTTATTTTATTTTATTTTATTTTATTTTATTTTATTTTATTTTATTTTATTTTANATTTTATTTTATTTTATTTTATTTTATTTTATTTTATTTTATTTTATTTTATTTTATTTTATTTTATTTTATTTTATTTTATTTTATTTTATTTTTTTCCTGCAAGCAGCTCTGGCTGGTCCTGCCTCTCAGTTAGGTGGCATCAGTCTTACTCTGGCAGCTAAAACCAAGTGCAGTTCTTATTTTTGATTTTTTTCTCTCCATAAATAGATTTGTTTGGACTTGTCAGAGAAGGTGCAGTAGAAAACAAATTGCCGGCTACTTCACAATCTCTTTTTCAGTTGAGTTTAGTTAAGGAGATTATTCATTGGGTGCCAGAGGCAGAAGAAAGTCGGTCATGTGGTGTTTTTAAGCTTAAATAATCTACATTGTGCCTGGATTTTTACCTCAGCTTCTCTACAGCAGCGTGTTGGGGTGGGCTGTTCTAGAGGGGTCAGTAAGCAGGAATTTTGGTTGGTTTGGGTTTCTCTGGAAGGTTTATTATCTGTGCGTCGTTTGAATCCAGACCTTACACACGCCCCGCTAGACTCGGGGTTTTCAAAAGCCGCTATGGAGCCTGGGGCTGAACGAAAGCACCTGTGCAAAGACCTGGTTTCAGGGCGTGCTGGACATCCATGTGCCTCACTTAGATCGCTTGAGTTCTTTGAGCTGCTTCCTTCTTTTGAAGAAGGACCCTGAATCCCCCGGAAACAGGGCCTTCTTTGGGGGAAAAGGGGACCCGACTGTAAGCGTTTTGTCATGGTTGGGGACACCAGTAAGGCAAAAATAAAATCACAAAGTAGAAGATACRATCAGAAATTACCACCTTCCCCCCCCATAACACATGTTAAATTATCCAGTAAGCTTGGAAGCTGTGCATACCTGGTGATTAAATTTATGTTATTTTGTGATTTTTTTTTCAAGTGTCTCATGCTGGATTTGCAGCAGTGCAGAGTTTCACAGTGTTGCAATGCTGTCTTCAATCCAGCCGCTTCATATTGAAATTTCACACACAATAATTGGCTGACCTTCACAGCTATGGCAGAAACTAATTAAAGCTGTAAGGCTTTGCGAGCGCTGCTTTTGTGTGAAATGTGAAGTTTGGCGATAATGAAATATGGGGTGCAGATGTTATTGTCTCAGATAGTCTGTGCCCTTGGTTCACACTAATGAAGAACAGCAATTATTAAACAAAAAGTATTTTCAGCCATTAATTATTTGTGTTTTGATRGTCTAAATATCCCAGCAGCAGCTCCTTCTTTGCTTCTTCAGAAAGTCATTTAGTGCCRCTTTAGGAGCTAAGGGCAGAGGCCCCACGACGGTGCATGAARCTTTTGCTGTGTTTCAGGATGGGGTTTAGACCCGTTCTGTTGGACGAGGCAGCACACCACCAACGGGGGAAAGTTTGGGATGGAGCAAATAGGATGTGGGGATTTCAGTGCCTTGGAATTGGTTGATAGCACAGAACTCGTCCTTGCTCCAAGAGGGGAGCATCGGGCGGGCAGCGAGGGCTCCGCGCTGAGCCAAGGACGTGCCCGTGACGGGAGCCTGTCAGTGAGCGGCCCTCGTAAACACGAAGACCAGCAAAGCACGAAGCTAACCCTCGTGGAAGGAAAAAGAAACAGAAGGACCCAGGGAAGTATCTGTGTGATGTGTATCTGTGTCCTCCCGGTGTGGTGGAGCGCGAGCCCGAGCTGTGTGTGCAGGCGCCGCCGAGCCCAGGGCCGAGAGCCCCCGATGGCCCCTGTTGCCTCTCTGCCCGTTGCAGGCACTTGATCTCTGGAATTCACAGCTTCTCCTTCTTGGAGTGTTGTGACAGTTCTGGAGTTCAGTGAGGGTGTCTTCAAAAACAYGATTGTGGAGCCGAATTTCAATAATTGACACCAATAACGTAACAACATTAAATCATCCACATTTTTGTATAGGGGATAAGCCAGCCTGCTTGTAAATATGGTAAAGAATAGCGGGTAGGTGGCAGAAGAATTATGCTACAATTTTAACAGCTAATAAATCTTTATTTAAGCARGGGACTGCTAAAATTTAATTAGGCATATAAAAGCAGAGATCATTCTAAGGGTAAAAATATGCCAGTTTTCACAAGAAAAGACATCTGCTTCATGGAAAAATTGTAAGTTAAAATTTACTCTTCTGTTATTATGTCAATAGAGGAGCTTTTCTTAAAGCTAACTTTATAAAAAGGGAAAAAGAGAAGTCTGAAAGGGAGGAAAAAAGAAAATATCTCTGCAGGTCATTGCTCGGGTGCCCCGGCCAGGCCCCCAGGCTTGGTAGARCCCGAGCTGGTTTTAGGGTTTTCTGTCTGTTTTCACCCCTTCCACAGCCAGCAGGAGCTGCGCTGCGGAGTTGCGACCATGYTTTGGAGCCGCCTGTCTAGGTGAATTGCTGAATTCTCCTGGAGTTTCCTCAGAGCAACTTAAACAAATATCTGTCAGAAACAACGTGGTGCAGCTCGTCGTGCTTGAAGGGCCRCAGATATAATGTGAATGACCTTTTAATTAAGGTCAGCCTGTTCTCTGCATTTGTTTGATTTATGCTAAAGCCGTGTGAGGACTAACTGTTGTCCTAACAAAACCTGTCTTAGGGCTGTGTTTTTCCAAGGGAGAGGTACCCGCAGGACACAGTGCGGGTTATCTCAGAGGCCTTCGGGGCTTGTGTTGGCCTCTAAGTCCTGTTGATACTGGAGTATCGTGGGGTTTGCCCTCTCCGGGGCTATGAGAAACAGCAGTTCCACAGGTCTGGTGCTTCCYGTTTTCTGAGAAATGAAGGAATGTTGATAGTAGAACTTGCGCTAGCAGCCGACTGGCCTACATRTGAAATGGGATTTCTTCTGTTCAGCTGTCGTTCTTTTTGTTGGTGTGCAAGGTAGGTAGAGCTTCAACCTACTTGCTAAGCTACTTTGCTTCCTGCTTTGGTTCTTAAAGTACGGGTATAAATCAGCAGGCGGCAGAAGAGCTTTGCTCTGTAGAGTCTCTGGTGGACTGTCACGGAATGTGGGTCATTACCTGCGATAGGGACCGGCCCCTGTGTCCTGCACCGCGCCCCAGCCTGGAGACAGCTGCTTCCTGCGGGACATGGCCAGTTGCAACCAGTTTCATTGCCCTAAAGTAAYTGTGCGTACAAATCACAGGATCTGAATGCGGAAAATTCTCGCCAGATGTTGAGGCAGAAGTGGATCATGGCACTGCGGGTCTGTCCTTTCGCTGGAAGCGCTGSCGGTGCCTGTGCCGTTCGGCCCGGGACACGGCAGTGCGGGCGCAGGGGTAGCCGGGCTCGTCCCGCACAGAGCTGCCTGCCTGTTGCTGGCAGTGCAGGGCACTCCAGGCTGCGTCGTTACCCTGTTTGAAATGAASACCTGGGGGTCTAAAACACACGGGTCTGCTGCCTGCCCCAAGGTAGCCAGTATTTGGGCTAGCTCTTCCCGAGGCGGGAAAGGAGGAGGAGGACAGCAGGCGTCAAGGACAGCAGCGGGACGTGGCTCCGGCCCCGGGGCCCTGTTTGATCCTCTCCCTCGGCCTCCGTGGCGCGGGGACCACGTTGGCTCGCGGCGAAGGGACGAGGGGCAACGGCGTCTCGTGGCACTTACAAATCAGAGAGGTTAGGGGCTAAAGCCGCCGCTGGTTAATCTGCCTGTAAACGCAGCGTTGCTGTTTGTGTGGTKCTGGCAAATATTTGAAGGGCCCGACTTTCGACACCATTAGGGTTTTTTCCTACCTTTGTGCTACTTAGGAGCAGTARTGGGCCAAGTGGCAGCCCGAAGCCCTGCTCACGGAGCTCGAATGCCGTTTGCTCCTCTGCCTTATCCGCAGAAACAAAATGCCAGAAACGTGTCAGTGACAACATCTTGGGAGTTGGAGGAAGGATTCAAAGGAGCGCTAAGCGTCACCTCGAACGCATTCCGCTTTCCCGCCCCGGCTCCTGCAGCCCCGTCAGCGCATCCCTCCCGGAGCGCACCGTGTCCCTGTCAGCGCATCCCTCC
>NW_020454516.1:423340-455840 GCF_003342845.1 Nothoprocta perdicaria
CCCGCCGGGTGCTCCGCAGCCTGCGGCGCGCAGCCCAGCAGGGGGTAGCCGAGCACTGGCGAGCGCGGAGGCGCCCGCGCCGCGCGGCCTGCCCGGCCCTGGGCTCGGCCGGGGCAGTGCCCACGCGCGGCGGGGGGCACTCGGGCATCTGCGGCGCCGCCGCTGCCGTGTTGAAGGGCTCGCGGCGCTCGGCGGGAAGTGCCGCTGGGTTGTTCTCCTCTTGCACCGCTGCTCGCCCGCCGCGGACACGGTCGCACGGCCTGCGGAGCGGCGCCCGCCAGGCGGGACCCGCACCGGCCACACGCTGTSCCACGGTGGCCAAGCGCCACGCGGAAGCCAGGACACCTGGGGTTGCGCAGGAGGAGCAGGGCTGCCTTCCCTGTAATAAAGGCACCCAGAGTTGGCTCTGTGTTTCCCCTGCTCGCGCTGCCCCGGTGCACGTGGGGCAATGGGGAGACGCCGGGGAGCAGGGCGGGCAGCCCTGGCTGGACCTCGTGGCATCACCCCGAGGCGGCATCACCCCGAGGCGGCATCACCCTGGGGTGGCATCACCCCGCGGCGGCATCATCCCGAGGTGGCATCACCCCGAGGCGGCATCATCCCGCGGCGGCATCACCCCGAGGTGGCATCACCCCGAGGCGGCATCACCCCGCGGCGGCATCACCCCGAGGTGGCATCACCCCGAGGAGGCATCACCCCATCAGGCAGGTGGCGGCCGCCCATGGCCCTCTGCCACGGGCAGCACCCATGGGTGCCTCGGTGCCGCTGGAGCAGGGAGCCTGCAGCACCAGCGCCAGTGCCACCCGTGTGTCCCCRCGCCCGCCCTGCTGCTCGCACCGTCCCTGCCTCGCTCCCGACAGCCCAGCCCCGCGCCACGAGGTCCTGCTGGGGCTTTAACCTCTAATATGCAGCCATTACAGCTTATCTCGTCTCCTAAATTACTCTAAAATCCAATTATAGAATCCTCTTTCCCTCAATAGCACACAACTTGCCACATTACTGAAATGCTGGGTAGCTCTCTTGTTTTTCTAAATTAATAATAACTACCATTTTCCGTCTGCTCTTAGAATGGAAGTCTTTTATATCACTGTGCTGCTTTCCCATAATACATATTATGGTTCTTTTTATATGCTAGTTATGTTTGGGAAAGAAGGAGAAAGGCTTTGAAAAGATCTGCCAGTCAACTTCTGTGCATCAAAATATGACAATGAAAAGCCTTAGTGGAAATGTAGGCAGTAAATTCCTAATAACAATATATTCTGCCAGAGGAGAATGGCAACCTATCATTTGCAGGAACCTTGATTTTTGTGGCAGGAATGGTTGTTATCTCTAAGCAGCCTTTATGGATCTCAGAATAAGGATCTGGAGGGGACGTTTTGAAGGAGAGGCAGAAAGGTGTCCGGGCAGAGGCCGAGCTCCCTGTCYAGAAGGATCCGGAAGAGCGGAGCCCGCGTTCCCCTTCTCTCCCTTCTGCAGAACGCCGCACCCCCCCGTTGGGGTTGCCTGTGGCGGGCTGGGTGCAGGGGGCTGCCCGGGCACCTCGGGGCTCCCCATGGCCTCGGGGAGAGATTCCCAGAGGGAATGCTGGCCGCTCCAGGGAATGGCGGATCCCAGCAGCGGCCGCTCGAACCCCGGGCCGGGTCCCCCCTCTCTTTTTTTTTTTAATTGTACCTGCTTCTTAAGTGGTTGCTGCTGAGCGTAGGGAATATCTCACTTTGTTTATCACGGCCTAAAGTCAATTAATCTGTGTCAACACAGAGGTGGAAGACATTGAAAATATATTTATATTTTAAATTGAGGTTCAAGGTAACATTTAAATGAATAATTATTTACTATTTTGCTAAATGCTGACATATATGACAGCAATCATATATTAGTACAAATGCTTTTCTGTTTGAATGGCTCATTAGTTGCTTTGTAGGGCTGTACTGCTTTTTTAAGATTCAGATTCAAAATCTCTTCTGATTTTTGCTGTTTGGTTTTTGGCGGCAGGCCAGCTGCAGATATGCATAATATTTCACTGTTAGACCTTGCAAACAGAATATCCTGCTGTGCTAAAGAAAACATTGTGTTTCTTACCACATGAAAATAATCCATCACTTTTCAATCAGCACACATGCACAGCCTGGCACGCGCACACCCGCGCACAACCCTCTACCTGTTTTTTCCATCAGGCCAAAGCAAAAATAAATGGCTGTGATGTGAAGGGTGGACTCTTTGTACATGATCCATTAAAGTACAAACTAATCAAAATATATCTAGCATCTGATTTGCAAAGCAGCGTGGAGCCAGGAGGCCTGCTGCGGATACAGACCCTCTGAAGACCTCTCCGACCTTGCTCTGGCAGCAGCGTCTTTTGTTTTAAATAGTATATAGACAGTGGTAAGTATTAGACGGACCAAAACGTCCTTGGCCTAACCCACGACTACCAGTCAAGTGTGTTGCGTATAAAAGAGCAAACAAACAAACAAAACGTATGTATTGCACAACACGCAATTTAGAGATGAGCCTGTTTCGTGTTTGTGGCTGATTGATAAACACATGCCCAAGTAGCACGGGAGGAAGGGAACTCGTTTTGGAGCCTAACGAATCCTTTTGCGTGTCACCGGCCGTGGGAGGGGTACCTGTTGGGAATAGCCTTGTGCAATTACAGCTATCCTTGTGTGCTGGGTATCCACAGAAATCCGGGTGTTCTCCGAGGGCAGCCTTTCCCAACAGTTTCCCACTACAAATTGCGGAATAGAGTAAGTGGAATTCGGTAGCTGTTGAGCTGCACTGTTGTGTGTCCCGCTGCATTGTTTTCTGCAGGTTGTCCTTGGCATGCGGACACACAACGTGTCACTGGTTAATGCACAGAAGGTGTTCAGCGTTTTACTTTCTGCAGTGCAAGCAGTGGTGGAGGAGCCTGAGATTCCCTGGGCTACGCGGTGCAGTACGGTGCAGGTAGCGAGGTCCTTGCGCATGAGAAGTGGCCTTTTTTCAAGGATGCAGTACCAAAGTCCTGTTCAGTCAAGTATTTAGGCTTCTAGCTCTCACTCTGAAGAGGAGCTAGGCTTCCGAGAAGGAGATGGAGCCTGGATTTGTTCTACTTAAATGTAGGTCTTTAGTTCCGAGCGTAGTCGCCATATGTTCTTTCCTTAGGGAGCCTAGCAAGGAATAGTTAGGAAGTGTTTGAATAAAATGTCGTGTCTAAATTAGGAGCATGAAGCTGGATGGGGTGAATCACCGCACAGGACCACGAGGAGTCAGCTGAAGCTGTGCCCCTCTTCCCCCTATAATCCTTAATGTTCTGTTGAATGGGAGCCAGTGAGAAAATGCAAGAGGTGTAGTGGGGAACGAGTGTGGAGCTGCTGGCAACACGTAAAGCAGGCGCAGACGGGCTGCTCGGTAGGTACTGCCAGGGCTCTCCCTCCCTCCGTCGTGCCTCGGCATTCCCCGTGTTCCCGTGGGTGCTGCGCAGCCGCGGGAGCAGCGGCCGCAGGAGCAGCTCGGCAAGCCCCGGCCCCGAGCCCCCGCGCGCTCTCCGTGCCGCCCTTTGAGGCAGTTCTAGTCGAGCCTTCGCAGACCATTGAGTCCTGAACTCCCAGTCACCCCTTTCTTGCAGTTGTGGAACCAGGAGCTTGTCTGAGGGAAAAGGAGGTCTCAGCAGGGCTCTCGGAGGGCGGCGTGAGACATGAGTCCRAGGCAGGGCTCGGCTCACCGCCACGATGACGTGCGGCTCGGGTGACTTACCAGGCTGGCCGCTCAGTGGCTTTGCTGCCACCCTGACCAGTTTGCTGCCCTATTTTTTACGTTCTCAGATACTTTTAGTGCTTTATATAGGGCCAKTTGGGACCCTGTGGTGGAGGCAAGACGTTCTGGTATTTAAGTAAAGCATGAGGATATTTAGCCAGTCGTCTTGGGATTGTTTTGTAAAATAAATGTCTTTCCTTGGGAGTCTCATATCTTTCAGCTTCTTTTCCACTTTTCCTTCTGAGCGTGGAGCAGTAAGGAAGCAGGGGGAAAACAAGGAGAGGTAAATAGTGAGGAAAGACTAGCCCAGGAGCTGGAGCAGGAGCTAATCTCTTTTCAGGGGTGCTGACTCACCTTCTGACCTTGGCAAGGCAGGTGCCCTCTCTGTACTGGTCGCCTTACTCATATGTAAGAAAGGTAAAATAATTTAGGAGATACTGATTTTGGTTGAAAGAAACATAAAATATGTTCTTATAGAAGAGATAAGTGCTGTCTGCCAACATTTTCCTTGCAAAGCGTCACATATTTTCCCTAGAACAGCCAGACAGTTGGTCTGACGCCTCAGAGATCCTCACAGATCCTGTGCTGGCTGGAGCTGCGATCACTCGGAAACACCCAAGGTTGAGGAATGCCTTTTGTGGTTCCGTGGCGAGCCCTGAGCAAACTTAGCACTCTTGAACAGGTTCACCTTCCTTTCCGAGGCTGAGGAGGACGGTGTGTTTTCCTCGCATGTACCCACGCTGTGGGTGCAAAGTTGCCCTGCTGGGGTTTGGGCATTTAAATGGGTTACCTGGGTGTGATCCCTCTCCCTGAGTTCAGCACATCAGTGGGGTCAACGTTGCGACGGCAGGTGAGGTCTCCCCATGCAGAATGTGTTCTGGGACGCCAGGCGGGCAGGGGGGTGGAAAAGGAAGAAGGAAAGAAGAGGGGAGGGGAAGGGATCTCATTATTTACGTTGTGAAGGAATGCAGCAAGGTACCCGAGGTCTGTGATGGAAGGAGGYAGAGAGCCTGTGGTGGCAAACAGATGATGAAGGTGATAGAGCATCAGAAAGAGGAAGCCCATGGAGCCTGATGAAACCACCAAGAAACAGCTGATAAGAGAGTGAAATTCCACCAGTGCCAAAGCGACAGGCGGAGAGATGAGCCAGGCGTAAGTAACGTCAGAGTAACATTCTGCTTGTCAGAGCGATACCACTGCGGAGAAGAGCCAGCTACAGTCAGCTAGTTGTTCCAGACATCCAAAGGGGCCAGCTGGCATCTTCTGGAGGAAGCATCCGTCAGCAAAAAGATAGGCTGCTTTTTTTTCTTTATTGACCGTGGCAATATTTGTCTAGCTATTTGCAATGCTTGCTGCATGAGCATGTCAAGAAGAGGGACACCAGTCTTAAACTGCCTGTACACAGACATTCTCAGCCTCTGCTCCCGTGCCTTGTTTTGCAAGGAGAGAGTGTAGGCACAGGAGGATTTCCAACTGGAAGAGGTTGCGCTACCAAAACAAGCTGTAGATAAGGAGGAGGGAGCTGCGAAAGAAGAGTAATTGAAAGGGATGTCTCCAGCACAGCTCCGAATTAATGTTCAGCCTAGTTTATCTCATAATTCTTCCACAGATGATGCTAYTGCCTATTCACATGCTAGCAGTGGGAGCAAGGAGCTGGTGAGGCATGAAGAACTGCACGCGGGCTGCTGAATTCCAACCACCCCCGTGTCGGCAGAGGGAGCAAAGCAAAGCTGGACGGGTCAGCCGGACGGGGCTGCGCTGTCCCTGACTGCTCACGGCTCCTGCTTCCCAGGGTACGGGTGCTGATGGTGACAGTGTCCTTCRCAGCCTCCGGTCCTTTAAAAAGAGTCGCTATCATCAACCTGTRAAACTGTTGTTATTGTCAGAAGCTGCACGCCTGACTTAGGAGAATCAAATTGGGAGTTTGTCGCAGCAGTTGAAAAATGTCTTCATCTTCAGCACACAGAACATCACCTGCAGAGTGTGGTGCCTTATGGAGAGGCACCAGTGCAAGCAGCAGAACACAGAGCACTTGTGTCCCATTGAGACGTGATGCTCTTCACCTGCGTTCAGCGGGACGCCCCGGAATGCCTACCCACCCTCCTGGGGCAAAGGAGCCGCAGAGAATATCGTCATCTTTCTTGCTAGCAAACCTCCCGCTCCATTGTATTTCACTTTTAGGACTCTTCTTCACGCTTTGCTTTCCCCCTTTGCCCTGTTTAATTCCACCCCATTATTCCTGGTTTTGCTTTTTCAGTTTAGCTTGGCAGTCCCCTGCTCCCGTTTGCTTCCTGCATCCTTCTTCATCTCTTTCCATGACATCAGTCTGTGTTGTCCAAGGAGCCAGACTAAAGCTGTTCAGAACATACAGGGTTTGAAATTCAGGGTTTGAGCATTGATCAGTCCCACATCTGAAGGAGACACACCTTGCTATTCAGGTCCGAGGGATTCCAAATATAAGGGACTGTGTTACACTTGCTGGAGCGTCACCCAGGAAGATACCTCATCRGCTCAGATCCTTTYCTGTAGTGGAGGACCAAGACCTCCATCTTCCCGTGTTTCCCTTAGCCGCAGTGGCAGGGAAGATGTTTCCTGTATGCCACATAGGATCTAGCCATCTTGGTCCCACTCCTCCACCTCCCATGGGGTTTGTTTTCCTCATGCAGCCTTCCGTGATGTCTTCTCGAATGGAATTTGGAAAAAAAAATACTGATGCTGACATCTTTTATTTTCCATGCAGCCATGCGTTTGTGCACTCCTGCATGTGAGCTTGGAAGCTGATTAATACTTTGCCAGTTTATTGCAAAGGATAATATATTGCTGTACTCACCCTTTTATATGGGCTAGCATAAATATGAAACGGAAAGAGAAACAGAACAGAGGCTTCGGAATTGGAAGTTCCTTAAGTGCAGCCGACTGGCACGAGGTTTGACACTCAGCAGAGGTTCCGTGTATGGCCCCAGGTTACGGCGGCTCTGGTCTCCCCGGCACGGCAGGCGGGGGTTCGCTGCCTGTGGGGGATGCCTGCAAGCGCTCTGGGTGGGTGCTCTGAGCAGAAGGTTCAAGGCAACCTTTTTAAAAACATAGTGCACCACAAAAAGGGCAGGCACCTTCCCTTCTCCTCCCTGGCAGCCTGCATTTTCTCTTGCTTAGAGCACAGACRGGGTGTTCACTCTGGCCTGTTACTATGTCCTTGATGTTGGTGTTTTATTTACTGAATTACAATTGCTCTTGAGGTTTCCTTTATTTCCAGGATGWTTTCTTAAAGAGTTGCCTGCACTAAAGGCTTCTCCTTTCTCCTTCTATAAAGCATTTCATGAGGTGCTGATCCAGTAGGAAATTTACTTGTAAAGGCTGGCAGGAGCTGCCAGTAATTTAGGGCTTTTGGGGAAGCAGTGCAAACTTTATTTTCAGAGCTATCACATCCTCTTTCTATTCACCTGCTGTTTTTTTATGACTTAGAAATCACAATGCCGTGTTTATGATGGCAGTTTATTATAGGGTTAGACTAGACCAAAAAGATTTTTTCAATTACTGAAATAAAATGCTAAAGATCCTGCCCAGGACACAGGTTAAGGAGAAATGGTGGAGTTTAATTCCCCTCAAGGAAGCAATGCATTTAGTTTAATAAATAAAGGCAGTGCAATTAGATTAATAAATTAGGAGAGCCCCTATTTGTCAGTGGTTGATTCTGGCCGTCGTTTTGTTTGGGTCTTGTTTGGTCGGGAAGGGCGGGCGCTCCTGCAATATGAATCGCCGTTATTGGTGATTTCAAGAAATTTGACCTCAGCCCTCAGTATCCACCCTGAATGCGGCCAAAGGGTCATCTGAGTTTCACCTAATTTAACTGGGAATTTAATTCCTGGGCTCACAAAACCAGTATCCTGTTGGGATGCGCGTTGCTACCTGTCGTRTAGAGGAAATTGGGGTGCTGGTTCAACCTTAGTGTTCATTTCTATCAAGCAAATATAAAAATATTAATAAAACACCATACAGTGAAATAAACATAGCAGGTAGTTTGGAGAACACAGAAACCTACTGACGGGGCAGCTGTAAAAAACATTATCCTTTAGCAAAGTGCAGTAGCTCATCAAAGAGGACACTGATTTTAATGAGGGGTCGTTGAAACCTGTGCGCTAGATAAGGCTGGGGCAGCACGTTGATGAACGCGCCGAGCGGCGTCTCCTGGAACACCGCTGCGTTGGGCCTTTAGCCCTTAGCCATCATGTGCAAGCTGCAATAAAGCTTTTACAGTTATTCAATATCGTGAATAGTACTAGCGGATTGATCAGGCTTTCCAGCTGAAATAGATGACTGCAGAAGCAGGACTTCTTAAAATCCTCACTTTTTTATATATAGCCAGTTCATTATTAACTAAAGAGAGGAGGAGAGGAAAGAAATGCCCAGGGAAGAACCGAGGGGAAAAGAAGTGAACAACCTGGTGGTCCTGGCAAGATAACTCAAATATACTGTAAGATAGCTAAGAACTGCCTAAATCCACAGCATATGCAAAAAGATAGCACCGTGCTGTTGGCTGGGGCAAATGTGCTTTGGAATCACCATGTTTATCAGGAAAAAATCTTCTCTAGCCGTACCAATTTGTATTTGAATGTAGGGCTGTCATTAAATATAAAATGATTTTTGTTTCTCTTTGTGGCCAAAGACAGTATAAAGTACAAGGTRAAACGGTGCTTCTTGTTTCGCTTGCCTTTTGCCTCCCGCTCCTGCTCCTGCTTCTGTTCCCGCTCCCAGGCTGCT
The DNA here is from genome assembly GCF_003342845.1 of Nothoprocta perdicaria. Lineage (NCBI taxonomy): Eukaryota > Metazoa > Chordata > Aves > Tinamiformes > Tinamidae > Nothoprocta > Nothoprocta perdicaria. Next base: position 431,831 of record NW_020454516.1, read on the forward strand.
TCACGCTCCTGGGGCACGCGCCTTGCAGCACAGCATCCCCAGGGAAGCTCTTCCCAAGGACCACGCTGTTGGAAACATCTGTTGGGAAAGCAGCAGGCACGTGGAAAGCCGAGCGGGACCGAGGTCAGCCCAGGGTTAGCTTTCCTCTACCCGCAGTGTTCTGCTCGCTTTATTTTCATCTGGCCCATGCAGAGTGAAAATTCTGCTCGTAAAGCAATCACAAAAATTGGTACGGCCCTAAAGAATGCCGCTTAAAGCAAATAAGGGCTGCAGTTTGCACRCTGCACCCCTAATTAGCAGGAGGGGTCAAGTGTCAGGTCCACCAGTGAGCTGCAGTATTTCAGGTCTCCATCAGCGAGGGTCATTCCCGTTGAAGACAAAGCAGCAGAGGTTTTTCCCTGACATTGCTCTGGCTGTGTTTCTCTCTCATGTTGCTCTGTTAGACTGTTGAAGGAGTCTAACACTCGTTAGTGTCTAGACTCGTTAGACTCGAGTCTAACTCGCCCCGCGTGGGGCGCAGGCCCCGCTGCCCTTGGAAGGGCCAGCACAGCCCCTGGAAGCCGGGCAGCTCGCTACAAATGGAGTAAGCTGCATCGAGCTTTCTTTCCCGTTAACCTTGCCCTTTCCACATAACCATGCTCTTTGTGTTGGGTTTTGAGGTTCTGTTTTTTCTCTGTTTTAAGTGAAATTTACTGCCAAATCTGTGCTTTAATCGACTCGTATAAATCATTTTTGGTCCAACCACCTCTTGATTCATCAAAGCTCACAGCTGAACAGTCACAGCATAGCAGACTGATGAAGTTCTAGGTATCTGCTCTATGCAGCTTATTCGCTCTGTATTAAATGGGGTGGTTTTTTTCCCTTTTGCTGACTCTGTTGAGCKCTATTTACCAAAGCAGTGACCGGGGTTCCCCACGGCTTCCGTGGGGCCCGTTGCATGGGTTAGCTTTGCATGGCTTTGATTTAACCACGAGGAAGATGAAAGTGGGTGTGCTTTGCGTTCAACTCCTTAGCCATTTTACCATCCATCTTAGTCAACGTGTGATTGCCCAGGACACAGCATTAATGATAGCTGTCAAAATAATAGTTGGGGGGTCAGAGGTCAAGAAAAATATGTAAAAGACTTCAGGGTGAACCAGATGATAAAGTAACTCATTKAGGCCATTAAATGCTGGCATGGAATGGTCTTGATGGGTTCATGGGTTACTAGATGCAAGAAGAGTAAATGGGGACATCTTCAAGTAGTTTACTCTTGTTAAAAGATGAAAAAAGATGATAATAGCATTACCAAACAAGCGCACTAAAGGCAATTTTCTTAATTACCATGCTGACCCAGCAGTGCACAGAGAGAGGTCTTGTTATTGGAATGAGAGCTTTTACTTTCAAACAATATTAACCCTTCTCGGTACCGTATATCTTAATTAAAGGTATTCCTGGAAGTTCTGCAACCGTCAACATTTTAACATTTCTCTTTGGGTTTGCAGAGCAGTGGTCAAGGAAGAAGCTGTTGCAATTGACTGCATGGTTTAAATGATCTTTATTTCATGTTAGCTCTTTTTCCAATAAAGCCACAAACCCGTGTTTATGAAGGGGACAGCCCTGAGCAGCCAGCCTGCCCCTTGCTCTGTGTATCCAGACAGCCTCTTCATGGCTTCGCTGTGCTCAGTGTTCAGTGATCTGTCACTACCCGGACCGTGGTACCTCACCTACACATCTGAATTTGTCTCCCATTAGCTTATTTCTTTTTCAACAGTGCATTTTATTTTTGAATTGTTTAGAAAAAAAAATCATAAGCTTGTTTTCCAGCATAATCTCAGTAGATAGGGATAAAATGTTCTGGAGACTACTACAGCATTCTTAAACTCTGAAACTGTTCCATGGAAACCTTAGGAGTTTTCTGTGTATGAATAAAAACTTAACAGACCTGACTCCCTGCAAGAGGAGGCGTTCACAAGAAATTCCAGCCAAACYGATGTGCTTTGGAAGACACTTTCTGACTTCTGTGAGCTGGGCAGGGCTCTCCAGCCCATGAACAGGCTTCCTGCAAGGGAACCTGGCTGGTTTCAGGTGGTTCCTTAGCAATAATACTGTGGTCTTGCACATAATTATTYAGCAGCTCTTGAAGCTCACGTGGGGCATCCACGGTGTCTGGAGCTAGAGCACCTTTCTGCGTGCAGCCACTCTGCTTTACCCCAGCAATGGGCAGTAGAAGCCCTTCTTTCCCCACCTACCTCATGGTGTTTCGGTTTACGATGGTTTTGGTGTGGTGACAAACTCGATTGCTGCTGCAGGAAGCCAAGCACAAGCTGAGCTGCAGGTCCCCACCACAGCATCCACTCTAAGCTGACTGAAGGGACAGGTTTTCCTTGTGCTGCTGGGCAATTCTGGTTACGAATCACTACTACAGCGTGCTCATATATTAGATTGTTTCTCTATTAGTGTGACGGTAGCCCCAACAAGCCCCAACAAACCAGAACACGTGCAGTAGTTTAACGGGAGGTGCTTGAGAGAGCATCCGCGTAGCTTGGTGCAACAGGGAAAGGTGTGTGGAGGGAGGCCCCACAGCCTCCTTCCTGGAGGAAAAGCCAAGTGGTTTGCCCAAGAGCAAGCAGTACGTTTGTGGTAAAAGCAGCACTGGAACCAGGGTACCCTGAAAGCTGGTGCAGGGCTTGGACCAGACGACACTGCYGTGGGCAGGTTGTTTGCTGTGCAATTAGAGGAATGTTGTGATTAGCACGCAGCAACAAACCCTGATCGTGCTTACACTTTGTGTACTTTTACAGGAGAGCAGCATCTGCTGGCAGTAGAGTCAGTTTAGAACCGTCTGTCTTCTGATGTCTGGTGTGCAAAAATTGTTAGCTGAGCAGGCAAAGAACATCCGAACGGCTAATGGAAACTTTCTCTTCCCCCTAAATGGGGCAGTTGTCTAATTTGTTTAGCTAAACTACATTAGCCATCCTGAAAGTTTTATTATCATAGTCAAAAGCAGGAAGCCGGGAACGGACATGCTGTATTTTTAAAATTAAAGCAATTTTGAAAAACAAACTCAGTTTCTTATTGATTAGTTCACTTGTTAGATTAGAGACTCATTACTTTTAATAATAGGATAATAGTAGCTAGAAATGGAAAAGATCTATTAGATCATTGAGTCCATTCCCATTACACGGGCAGGATATAGTCAGGTATATGTGGATGGATGTATCAAATATTCTGTCCGCACGACACAGTCAACCCTCCGCTTCCTTGGCAGAGTGCTCATGCTGTGGGCTTTGACCCGAGGTGTTTGCTCTCGTTCACTCTGGCTTGGTTCGTTTATTCCTCACTGTGAATGGGAAGATACTCAGCTTAAACCATCACTTGCTGTAGGACCATGCCTGGGAAAGCTGAGAATAGAGGTGTGCAGCGGTTGTACCTGCACAGGCTGTTGGGAAGTGGTAAYGCGGTCACCTTGCCGAGTGTTGGGTAAACCCTGCACCATGTCCTGCGGCTCAGTGGCTCGGTTCGTCCTGGTATCGAAGCAGCGCGTTTCTCTAGGACTCCAGAGGTCTTCTCATGTGAGCAGGGAACAGCACTCACGAGTAGGGAATAGCAGTCACGAGTAGGGGGTAGCGTTCATGAGTAAGGAATAACATTCATTTGCTGAGACTGCTCACCCAGGTGGGTCGGTGTATTAAGTCCAAAAAGACTAGTTTTGTGCATGCCGATTAATCATGTCACTAAGCGCCTCAGAGATTKAAGGTCAGCCCCTTTGATTCCGTCCTCCTATTGATTTGGGGGAAATTGCTAAATTTAGAGCAATTAGGTACACTGAAAGTAATTAAATGCAAAAGTGCTGTAGCAATTAAAATGGGAGTCCGGTCTGCATGCAGAACAGTTGGAACATTTCGCAGTGTTTCTTGATTTTTCTTACAACTGAGGAAGTTTTTTTCCAGATTGATGCCTTCTGAAATTAGGTGACCCCCATTTGGCTCTTAAAAATTGTTTCGTGGTCCCTCTCAGTGGCTTCCACTGAAACTTAAATCTGTTTTTTTTTTTTTTTTAAAGTAAGTATGGACGTAATAATTTAAAGTCACAGTGCACTGCACATGCCCAGAAGAACCTCGATCACTTCCAAATCCAAGGACTAATAAAAATTGGAAGCACTCCAGTAATTTTAAATTACTTTGCACATTGAAGAGTGATTTAAAATCATTGAAGTGATTCAATTTTTTTTATGTATGCACTTCAATTTGGAAGTGAGTCAGATGGACAGCAGCATGCCAAAGAGGTTCAAGACATATTGAACTAATTTAAACATTTTTAATTCCAGAAAGAGAGAAAGGAGGAGTAATGAGGTTCCTAATAGGAACCTGGAGCACCCTCGCCCCTTCTTGCTGCTGCGGGTAGGGGCAGGATGGTGAAGGAGCAAATGGGCSACCAACAGGAGCAGGACTTGGTCCCTGCGGCGCCAGCGCTGGGAGCAGGACAAAGGACCCCCAGAGCTGCCGAGACCTCGGCCAAGTTTCCTGGTAATGCTGGATTTATTCCTACTGTTGTTGCAAAGAGATTTGCACAACTGTGACTTCTGGTTTTGCCTCCTGGAGGTCTAGCTGACACAGGGGGGTGACTGGCTTGGGGAAAAATATGCATGCATTCATATGTGTATGCAAATATAGGCAACGTGTAGTTTGGCTTCTCAGCATGTGCTACCTGAGACGGGTCTGTGCAGAAGGAGCAGGGCTGGCATATGGAAGTGCCCGCCAGCATGGGAATATTACTTCAGCATCCGTGCACTTCTGCATAAAATTAACACACGGACACAGGAAAAGGCCCCTCTTTGGCGARACAAAGACATGAGGACCATTTTGAGGCTAACGCTGTTAATGTTTCACAATCARCATTTCACATGTTCTGCACAAATGACAGGAAAAAAAAAACATTGAATTTTTTTCCCATCAGAAAGCTGCCATGGCCCTGCATCGTGTATCCAATGGCCTCATACTTGTTTAGTACTGCAGGGGTCTTTTCTTTCTTGTTTTTTAAAGATAACAAACTGAAGCCTTCATACAGTGAATGTGTGCGGAGAGGATGAAAAGACCCCCCCAAAAGCAAACAAACCAACCCCTAAAGCTCAGCTTTCTGAGCAGGGTGAAGAGTTTTTATTTGGCTCTTCCCGCAGAAACAAACGTGCTTGTCTGTGCCAGCGGAATCAAAGGAGGGCGGCAGGAGGTGGACGTTAAGGGGAAGCTGCTCCCGGCTCGTCCCTTCGCAGTGGGGTTCGGATGCAGGGGCTCTGCTTTAATCCGAGCTGACGCGAGCCCGGCAGCAGCCGCAGCGCAAGGAGTGCTCTGGACCCCACTGTGCAGTTCGGTGGGAGCGACTGGGCCAAAGTCCTTCTGTTCGTCCCATGAATGACTGTTCAAAGTCCCTCTTCAGAATGACACATGGTCCCGTGTATTCCTGCAGTTCCACTTCCTGCCCTTGCATCCGTATTCGCTAGCAGGGCAGGATACCTCCAAACACGGACCTGTGCAGTCGGGTGGACTGACCGGCTGGTAACATTCTCCATGCTGTGGTCACGGGCCTGTTTAACCTCCTGTTAAGCCTTGCTCCAGCTGCATCCCTACCATGGCCAGCTGCCCAGGTGTGAAAAGTAGCTCTTCCTGCAGAGCCGGGTTCTGCTGCTGTCTTCCCCTCCGGTGCTCTAACCTGACCTTATTTATGGTGAACACCCCACGGTCGAGTGTTTGCAACCACAGACACACAGAGGAGCCTGCATTGCCTTTGCTCTATGAAGTACCTCTTGCTTTATGTCTTCCATCAAGTATGTTTTACTGCTGTGGAAATCCAGGACCCAAGTTCCTCCTGTGCTTGCTGCCTCCGTGCTGCCCCACGCGCCGTGGGGAGACCCGTCCTCACTCCCGGCTGCACCAGGGCCTTTCAGGAAGGAGGGAGTCTCCCCGCGTCCAGCCTGGGTTTCTTCTTTTTATTTCTCCCTTTGCGAATTTCTGTTCCTTTTYTTTATGCTTTTCGGTGGTTGATCAGCCTGGTGTCTCCAGGTCTCCATCAGCAGTATCTTACCTCCCTTTTTGAGCATCCCGGGTTTTGACAATCCGTGCGTGTCGTGTAGGTCACCTAAGAGAACCTCTCGGGCACCTCTGTGGCTGCTGACATGGCGAGTGGCCTCTCCAGGGAGCTGCTGACGGGTCCCACACCCTGCACACGAGGTGAGGGAAGTGCCCCCACATCCCCGCGTGCCCCTATCTGCCCACACAGCAGCCAGCTGCTTTCCTGGCTTGTGGGCAAACTTCTTCTGTGCTTTTCTAAGAAAAATCCCTCCATGGCTTCCCTTAAGAAGAGAAACAGGGAAAGAAAGAAAGAATCTGTCCAAAATGTGCACAAAATCTCCTTCTGTCCGCAGTAGTTTTTCCAGAGGAAGGAACACACATATCTGTCCCTCCGAGTGGATTTTCCCCTCCAAGTCAGCACTGCCGGAACACATTCYCCGGGTGCTCTGCTGCTTGAGGAAGGAGCTCCGTCTTGCAGAGGCAGCAGAACAATGTGGTGGCTGTGGAGGCCGTTCATTTTCATTTAGTAGATAAATCAATACTCAAAGCCTGAGTAACTTGTTGGCACTAAACTCTGCAGCCCCATTTTCACTGAAATCTGTCAAGCTTTAAGCATTCGGGTGTTTTAATTTTTTTAAAGGATGCATGCATTTACGTTGCATTCCAGAGAAATTGATACTGCTGATAAACTGCAATAATCAAGTTATTGCTTCTCCCCGTGTATTCCAAGGGAGATGTGGTTCTGTTTTGTTATTTTTCATGCAAATAGGAGCAGAAGCCAACACAGAGCATCCCGCTTCGCCTCTGTGCGGGACAGGAGAGGGGTGTCCCGTGCTCCGGGGTGCACCGGCGGACATTATCCCGCGCACTCTGTCTGTGAGCGCRCTGGATAATCCGGGATGCTGGGAATTGCCATAAAGCGGGCGTGCTGCCAGCTGCACGTTGCGGAGGGGATTGCCGGGCCGTTTTCCGAGGAGTTCCTCCCCAGCCCCGGCTCCTTCCGTGGTGTTGATGCGTTCACCGCGAGGCCGAGAGGAGGAGAGCCCTGGAATACCCTGCCCCAGGGCCCCCTAAGCTCTGCATCTGTCATGGATCATGGCAGGGAACAGAAATGTTTGTTTTTGCTCCCATTCATTTCAACTGGCAGCCAGTTATTATTAGAGTGAAAAATTAAGCTATTATGCAGTGGAAGCCTTGCTGGCTCTATCAAATTTATGGAGTTAATACAGCAAAATTATCCTTTATAGCGGGCACGAGCAGCTGTATGTATAATGCAGGCCCCTGCTTGATGAGACTGGATACAAAATGGCAGCCCTCTTCCCACTGTTGTTCCTAAGCGTCACCCGGTAGCAGCGTCACCCGGTAGCGGTGTCACCCGGCAGCGGTGTCACCCAGCAGCGGTGTCACCTGGCAGCGGTGTCATCTGGCAGTGGTGTCACCCGGCAGCAGTGTCACCCGGTAGTGGTGTTACCCGGTAGCGATGTCACCCAGTAGCGATGTCACCCAGCAGCGTTGTTACCTGGCAGCGGTGTCACCCGGCAGTGGTGTCACCCGGCAGCGGTGTCACCCAGTAGCGATGTCACCCGGCAGCGGTGTTACCTGGCAGTGGTGTCACCCGGCAGTGGTGTCACCCGGTAGCGATGTCACCTGGCAGCGGTGTTACCTGGCAGCGGTGTCACCCGGCAGTGGTGTCACCCGGCAGCGGTGTCACCCGGCAGCGGTGTCACCCAGTAGCGATGTCACCCGGCAGCTGTGTCACCCGGTAGTGGTGTCACCCGGCAGCGGTGTCACCCGGCAGCGGTGTCACCCAGTAGCGGTGTCACCCAGTAGCAGTGTCACCGTGTTTCAGAGATTTCAAGGCTTAGTTATTGAGCTAAGAGCAGCGCTGTGACTTGGGCACACACATAACCCAGCCTCTCCGAGCTGTCGTCACCGCAGACGTGGAAACCTGCTGCTGGAAGGGGAGAAGTCCAAGGATTTCCCAGGATTTTGCAAACATCTATTTTCCGAGATCCCCCCATCCCTTTGGGTTTGGGTTTTTTTTTTTTCACTTTTGGTTTGTTTGATTGATTTTTGGCATGGTTTGATGTGGTGAATGACGGGTAGCCAGCYCCATCCGTGCCCGGCGGGTGCAGTGACTCGGGTGCCCGCGTGCCCGGGCAGGGGGCCTGGGAAACACGGGGACATGTGAACACGGGGACACGTGCGCACAGGGCCGGCTCGGCCAGAGGACAGGCGAGGAGCTGGAATGCTGTGTACGTGTAGTTGAGTCTACAGCCTCCACGCGCAACCCTGTTGAAGCTAATGCTGCTCTAGGCCATGTGGGCCCGTCTGCTGATCTAAATTCAGCTCTTTATTTAGCTAAACAAGCCATGGATCTGCAGCCACTTCTGTTTTACACTGGCTTTTGCTAGTGGGTGCCACTGCGATGCCCAAACTTGCCCTGCTCTCCTGCCCCATCAAAGTAATTGCAGTGGAGTGGCAAGGTGGGTTTGGAGGGGATTCCTGATCTGCTGTGCACTGGGGCGCGTCCAGGATCCCAGAATCCGTAAGGTTGGAAGGGACCTGCAGAGACCATCCAGTCCAACCCCCCAGCATGYGCAGGGTCACCCTTTGTGTGTCTAATCCGAGACGTTTGGGGCAGAGTCTGAAAGGAAGGAAAGAGAAGCAAGTCCCAAGCCCTTCCTATTGGGAGCAGACCTAACTCTGGCACTAAGCACTGCCTGCCTCATATGAAGGGAGAACGGGATAGAAACAGCATTGGGGTTAGAAAGAGGAATTAAGTTGAAAAGAGCTTTATGGGAACATTTAAAGAGATATAAAAGTGCTTGAAGTTCTAAGTCATGCAGCTATTTCTGATGAAATTATCCTTATGGTGTTCATCAGTCTGTGTGTAGCCAACGTTGTAGGGGACCGACTAATTGCACTCGTAGTTGCCTTTGAGCTGTATTGAAAGTAGGAAGAGCTTGTTCTGCGAATGGTTAAATAGCAATACAAACTTTGCATACAGTYTCTGGAAGACATTGTCTCTGAAGTAGGTGGAAGGACAGAAATACTTTCTGATTGCTAATGAAGTTAGAACCCGGTAGTTAAATATAAYATACATAGTTATCAGAAATAAAAATGGAATTTGCCATACCACAGTGGTCATGTGGAACACATATAATCTGAGATCTTTCCCAGCGTTTAAGCAAAATGCTGCAAGAGAAAACCTCGGGGAAGGAGGGTCAAAGCCGTGGCCTGCAGGAGCAGGTTGCTGGGGCGGGAAGCAGCAGCCTGCGAGCAGGAGCCGGCGGGATCATCCCCAGGAGCCACCTTGGGGTCCTCTCCTAACGCAGGGCTGCGTTGGCACAAGCCTGGATGCACTTGGCCATTGAAAGCGCCTGGGTGTCCAGCGCAGCCCTGTGCAGCACAGGGGAGTCTGGGTGGCCGCCCCAGGAGCTGGGCACCCCAGACCTGCCCTTGAGGGGGGAATCACCAYAGCGTTGCCTTGGGGTGCTGCGAGAAAGGAGTGCGGTGACACTGATGCTGCTTTGTGCCCAAAGGGCCCTTCACGTGYGTGTGGTCACAGGTATGTGAAATAGGCACTAAACGGTGTTCGTGCCTACCCTGCACATCCTGCTGTCCTGTGGGGCTAACTGTATGGCTGGAAATTAATGAAATTCACAGAGGAATGGTAGCCTTGTGAGCTTTGGGTACGCTACACCAATCCTGGRGATTGTGTTACTTTTGGCTAAACATATTTCTGCTCATCTTGAAGGGATATGTTTTCATTTTAGCCTATTTATCTCAGTATATCTTTTTTTGACACAGACCTACTAGGAATTTTAGAGAGTACAATATAGACTCCAGATGCTAGGTGCTCCTTCATCTTTCTGCTGCGCACTTTAATCCGTAACAACCAACACGTTTATTTTACGAGCCTTCACAATCAAGAGAGTCTTAATATCCTTTCTGGCAGGTTTTTGCTCTTTGATTCTGCACTGTATGGGGGACCTGTTGCTTTGAAAGGCCTCCTCASTGGGGACTCCGGTGGATTCCAGGCCGCTTTGGAGCGCGCTCGTCCTTCCAGTGCTCCGTGACCTGCATGGCCAAAGTGTCGTCATCCTCCACTGCCTCCTTCGCCAGTGCCCAGTGCTGAAACCAGCATCAAACCTGACCTCTCCGGAACAGCCGCGTTGAGGGATCTGCTGCTGCTGTGAGTGTGGCTGCAGGTCTCTCCTGCTCTTGGAATAACAGGCTGCACGTCTCACTTCCCCAGATAAAATTCAGCTTAGGGCCCATCTTTACAGGCATGGCTTGGTTAATGGGGAGGTCGCTTGCATGAGTGCAGCTCTGAACAGAATTGGGGCTCTTRGTGAGCAGGAAACTTTCCTCCCTATCGCTTGTCCCAGGCTCCATGTGCTTGTGTATCCCCAGAAATGCAACCGTGAGAACTGGTAACCCCTACCAGTGCGAAAGTGCCGTGCAGGGGAAGGTGAACGTGCAGCCCSTCGCTGAGCTGGACAGACAGCCCCGCTTCTTTGATTCGGAGAAGGAWCCAAGGCGAGAAGGCCCCACATGAGCTGCTCCTGCTGCCTTGGCCCAGCGCGCGCGGCGCTGCCATGAACACACGTGTACACACGTGATCGAGCCGTAGGCTGAGCGCGCCTCGGCACGGTGCGGGTTGGGCGTCGCGGGACGCGGGCGCGCAGGGGCTGCCTTGGGCCGTGCGCCGGGTGCCACGGGACCGGCGGCACCAGCCAAGCGGCGCCGGGGCGGCTCTCGTCGTGAAGCCCCTCTGCTCGCCGCATTCAGCCCCGAGTGGCTCCACCTGCTCTCTCTCAGCAGCGAGGCTGCCGTCGCTCTGTTTAAGTTAGGTTAAATATTTCCCCTTTTCCCAGGATTCAGAGCTCATCAGCCCAGCTGTGGCGCACAGTGCCGAAACACAGAACAGCTGGAGCCAGAATGTGAACAAAGTTCACCTTTTCTTGTTTACATTTGAAAGCTGCTGCACTGTTTATGGGATGATGCATTTGTTTAAATGAATGTCCAGCTAGTATTGATTTTTTTTCTTCTCCTTTTTCCCTTTCTCTTTCCTCCGGCCGTGCCGGGCTCTCCCCGGCACCTGCATGCGCCCGGCTGTGGCAGGAACGGGGCCGGTGCTGGTGCCAGTGCCGGGCCTGGCCTGGTCCCGCGTCCTGGCCGAGCACCCACAACAGCCCCCGGGGCCCCAGCTACGCAGCCCCCTCTGCCTCCCCTCCCTCTCCATGCCAGTTGCATCCTGGAGCCATGTCCTTCCAGGGCGGCATCCATACGGTGCGCGGAGCGGGGACTGGCGTGGGGCTCCTTCATACGTGTCCTTTGATCACGGACACGGGGTTCTTATTGCAGCCTGATGCACCCATAGGTGGTGCCTCCCCAGCCGTACACGCACCCCGTTCCTGATTCCAGCCTCTTGGCCTCAGAGGCAGTGGGCAGCGCCGAGGGATGGGGCAGCTCCATGTGCTGGATGGGGCTGCAGGACTCGCCATTCCGTTCAGCAATGAACCTGTGAATTCTGTCTAAGGAAGAAGGGCAAAGAGGAGCACGAGCCACCCCGCAGGTCTGGGGGAGAGGGTTGCAACGCCGCTTAAACACAGCTACAGCGTCGTCTGTAGGTTGCTTGGCCTATATAACACAGACTTAACCATCAAACTTAGATGTTCCCGTGCCTGGCTGCACTGCCGTGGACGGGGAAACATGCACTGAAATGATGGGGCAGTCAAGTCAGAAACGTGGCGGGATAACGTGGATGTTTCCTGGAAAACTGCTCAAAGCACGATGGGTTTTTAAGATATAAACTAAAACTATCCTTGTGTAGATACAAATCTTGGTCATACTAGATGGCCAAGGATGATGATTGAGTTATGCTGATTCTGCTAAAGAGACCTGGTTATATATTAAGGCAGTAAAATTCTATATGAAACATGGGAGGAATGTATTACTGGTTAATTACAGCAGCAAGAATTGCCATGGAAGGGATCATTACCATATTTTATGATGACCATTTTATCATTTCCTTGTTTATACCGTCATTTGCTAATTAACTTTTCTTCGTATTTTTAAATACTTAATATTTGTGTATTCCACGTGGTGCTCAATAGAAACAGTTCTTAATACAGGGAGTACATGGGGAATGGGAAGAGGAACGGAAAATACTGCAGGGAAAATGGAGATTTTCTGTAGTCCATGTTGTGCCAGTGCCTGGGCAGTAGTGGGGCTGGTTGGGCTTGGTTTTGGGGTGGAAATGGGGTAKCCGAAGGCAACCCCTTGTTTTAAAGGAGAAAGAAATTCTGCTGCATCCAACACGCTCCCTAAGGCGGTTTTATTCCCAGGGCAGTGTCAGCAGCACCTCTTCAGATGCGGATAGCTGAAGGAGGAACATCTCTGGTTTTAAGTAGTTGGACAACTGTTTGATTGCTCCCTTCTATAGGAAAATAATCTCTTCATGGACGGCTATAAGTGGCATCATTTTTCCTCTGGGTTCCCATTGCACTTTCTGTATATATTACACATCTGGGCTGTGAGTGAAACGCACTCCGTCCTCTGCAACATCTGGTGCGTCCTGCTACAGAGGAGGCCTCTTAGCTGCTGCTTTTACTGCCTAATTTTATTAAGTCTTTCTCTAGCAGTCCCYGCTCCAGATACCATCAATTCCACATCACGTGGAAATAGCCAGTGCTCGCTGCAAAAAGGGTTACGTTGGTCGGTAACTGCATYTTTTTTTTTWAWWAAMCMRRWTWAAAAAAAAAAATTAAAGTCAGTGGAAAAAGAAAATGTGAAGAGCATTTTGCTTTTTGCTTTGAAAAATATAAAGCCAGGAGAAAGAAAAAATAGCAGGAAGTGTCATATTAGAGAAAGGCTGTTGCTTTCTGCAGTTAAGAGTATCAGCTCAGTTATTCTGTTGATGCAGGAACCTGCAGACAGGCCTCCCAGGAAAAAGGGGTACCTCCAGTAAGAGGAGAAAGGGGTTGTATGTATATATATACTTTTATATGTGTAATAGGTAGCCCATGATGTCCCAAGCAAGGGAGGGATCCCCACCACGCAGGCCGTGCTCCCTCCCGAGGCCCAGGTGCCTTTGGAGGGTTTGGCCCGGGTGCCTCGTGCRGGGCTGGGGAGCAGGCGGGAGCCCCGGTCGTGCTGTGGGGGCGTGAAAGATTTATCTGCGAGCGTCTGCCCGGTGTTTGGTTCCAGCTATTGTTACTGCCCGTCTGGGCTCAGGCTCTCCTCGTCCAGGGAGAGGGGCTGATTGTGCCCCGGCCGTGGGGAACGCGGCGGCTGTTCCCGAAGCGCAATCTGGGAGCTTGGGGAGCGAGATCAGCTCCCGCAGCGCCAGGTCCGCCCGGGTGTCTGCGCTCGCCGTGTGCATGAGGGCACGAGGGGCTCCCCGCATCCCAAGGCGCTCCCGCTCGGCAGAGCGGGGAAGCAGCAGAGCCGCGGGCGGCTCACAACACCCGGGAATTTGCTAAAAATTGCAATTTGCAAAGCAGGGAGAACCCCTTAACGTTAGCGGGAGGGACAGGAAAATAAACKGCTTTTGTTGTTGTTGCTATTTTGTTTTTCAAGAAAGCCCTTGGAACTAGGGAAGCCGGATGCAAGGCTGGCTGTTATTTACCAAATCAAACTTATTTAAATGCACTGCCTCTGATACTTAATAAATGTTATCGTGTGGCTTTTCGTGGCTAATAAACCTTGGTTTACATTACACCCCTTGTCTGCTATGATTTGCCTCCTAGGGCTCACTTAGAGTGCATTAAGGAACGGCACACCAGATCAGGGTGATTTGCTGCAAAACTTAAATAATTCATTTATGCCCCAGCGCTTTGCGGCAGTGTTTTCACAGCCGCTGTAATGAGACAAGCTGCGCAGCGCTTGGCGTGGCTGCTGCTCGCGGAGAGCATCCCTGCCCCGTGCCGCCCTCGCTGCCTGCGGCACCGTCCAGCCCGTCCCGCCGCCCGGGCCCTCTGCCCGACACTGCTGGAACCTCTTCTGCATCCGTGTCCCCTCACCGGGGCACCTGAGCTGAGCGCCTCCATCCCCAGGAGGACTTGTCCCAAATAGCTCCGTTATTTACACTGAAAATCAGAATGCATCGTCTTCTGGTTAATGCTGTGAGTTTTTCGCGCTCTGCGGTTGATGGAGCTGGTGACCTCTCCATCTTCTTTGTACRTATATGAGGATGTAGCTGTTAACTCCGTGAACAGATCTTATTTGCTCTACAGGAAGAGCAAATTACAGACGAATTAAAACATAAACAGATCAGTCTTAAATTAGTAGTTGGGCAAGAGTAATCTGTTTACAGTGTGTGTCTGGCTTTGCCAGGAAGAGCACACAACAGTTTATATTTCCCRGCGTATCTCGCCACTGACTTGGAGCTTGAGATAAGATGAGGAAAATAATGCTAGGTAAATGCAAAACTGCTGGTTGGATTTGGTTGGAATTTGCAATTCCTTGGCTAACTGTTGCTAGGAACCAGCTTTAAACACTCCCTTCTCCTTGCGTAAGCCATAGCTGTTGAGCATAATGTAAGCAATGCATTTCATATAAAACATTAATTGAAGTAATGTGTAATTACAAGCAGATTTGATCCTTTTTTTTTTTTTTTGCATCAAATGTTTCTTTTTTTTTTTCCTAGCTTTTTTATGTGTGAAATTTTCTCTAGAGTCTTCCAATAGCAAATCTGTTGCAATTGTTTGCGTTTTTGGTTTGGCTGCTAGGAAGCGTTCAAGTGCATAAGGGCAATTAGGATTCTGCAGGATCAAGCTGGAGGACGAAAGGGGACCCCGAAACCCGAGACTGGGCAGCTCCCAGGTCGAGAGCCCTTTGAAACGGCCGTGTTTTGGTGAGTGCTTCTCAACCAGCTTTGAGGAAATCACCACGCGTGCATAGACATGCAGGAAATGAGCTGAATTTGTAGTGCAGACATTTCCAAAGGAATGTTTGCGGAGCGCAGTGTCCCAGCAGTGCGCCCCTCTGCACCGCGGTTATCCGCTGCCTCCCTGGCGAGGAGCGTGGTGAGGCCGTGCTGCGAGCGCTCCCTGGCTCGCAGCCTGCCTGCCCAGGCAGGTGCCCGAGGGTTTCCGTGCGGTGGCAGGGCCCGGACCACCAAGCCTGGCAGAGCCCCGAGCAGTCGGCCTGCAGCCGGGCGCTCACGCGGGGCACGCGCTGGTGATAACACCTCGGTATTTGCCGCCTTGGCGCTGCCCGGTGACGCATTCCCTCGGCCCCTTTGGACCCGAGTCGATCCGTCAGCTGTTTCGGCTACGCGGTGTTTCTAATTCGCCCTCTTCCCAGGCAGCACGTAGGCCTGGCGTGCGTGTCTTCCCCCRATTAGTCCGTGCTTCCTCCATATGGCCTGGCCATTTGGACTTGCTCTTAATGCAGTGCGAGCTGCGGCACAGCACAGCGCAGGCAACATGCTGCCCTAGCGGAAGAGCCCCTGGACGAAGCTGCCGGGGAATTGCCAGGATTTCCCGAGGCCTTGGGCAGGGCTCCCTAGAGCCAGCGCCTCTTTCCCCGAGCCCTGGAGGGCCCTGAAGCCCGGGAGGGCTCCCTGCGCCTTGGGCAGCTCCGCGTTCCGCCGGGAAGGCAGCGCGGGAGCCGGCGGAGCTGCCTCCTTCCAGGCCAGGGACGGAGGCCCTGYGGGCGCCGCATGGGGCCTCTCCCGCTGTGCCCAGCGGCCTCGGGCTAAAAAGGAGGAAAGAAGGGCAGGTTTTCCTCTCCGTGTTGGTGAAATCCAATGCCCCATGTTTTCCTCCTGTAAACCGGGAGAATGTTAGTTCCCGGAATGCACTTTATACAAATTAAAGCCCTTTCTCCCTTCCAAGCGTCCTCTTTAACAAAGGAATCAATTTCTATCCTAGCAGGCCAAGGTGAACAAACATATATAAAATAATTATTTTTTTTCCCTTATTATAAGAGTTTGTTTGGCTTGCAGAATGAAGCCGGAATATTTATGCCCTTCCTCTTAGGGAAGGTCAGCAGATATACACTCAATTACCTATTTGTGTGTGCTAAATCAAGCAGCCGCGCATTCAATATTTTGTTTTTTAATTTTGGCCGCGCAGGAAGCTGGAGATCCAAATGAATGGCTCTTCCCCGGCGACATAAATCCCGGCAGTGCTTGCCGCGCGCGCCGGCCTGCAGGCTGCTGCGTGATGGATGCTGCTGTCCTCTCCGTCGCGCACGGAGCCGCCGACGCGCCGGGAACCTGCCCCGCGGCCGGGATCGTAGGGGCTGGACGCGAAGGCCGGCGGAGCGGGCGGCATTGCCGCTGCCGCGGCCGGGCTCGGCACCTCTGAGCCGAAGCCGCCGCCGCCGCCGCCGCCGCCGCCGCCAGGGGCTGGTTAAGGCCGGGGCGCTCCCGCCCTTCACAGCGGCGCGCGGGCGGCTGCGGCGCCCTGCTTCCCGGGCAGGAACAGGTAGGCAAGTCGGGTGTTTATTCACTGAAGGTCAGGCTTTTGTATTACGAAACTGCTCGCAGATGCGATAAGCAGTAAATTGCAGATCTATCACCTTTTTTTTCCCCTTTTCCCCGCTCTTCCCAGCGAGCGCGTGTGTGAAATCAGCAGAATGCTGCCTGCGCGTGATTTATGGCCCACTTTTGACCAACTCTTATCAGGTTCCCACAAGCCCTTTTCTGATGCAGCTCATGTCTGAATGACAATAGACAACCAGTGCCATTATGCTCCCAAATCCCTCTCTGCATTCGAGACACCTAAGATTACATCTGGGCTATTGATTTATTACTCCGGCTTTTTTTTTTTTCCCACAGGGACCAGTTTGTTCAGCCCGAACAAGATAGACTATTATTAAACTGAGCAAACTACTCCATGTGAACTTGGTAGAGAAATAATCATTTGCAACCACCTTTCTAACCACCCAGGTTCGTAAAGAAACGTAGGTGTTGAAATATTAAGACTGTTTATATATGGGTCCCACCATTCGTGTTTGTTCAGATTATATATAATTTATATACATGAAATGAGACCCAACAGGCATTCTGTTGTGTCGGACATTATAGGCATATTGCCTAAAGCGTCGCGGAATTACCACCCAATGTACAACCCCCAAATCATTGCAAATCTCCGTTATAGAAATACCTACTGTAGCACCTACTGTATCTGTGGCAGGGAGGTTTTATGGCACCTTTTAGAGTCTCAGCAGAATTTATATGTTCTATCAGTAGGGTTTTTTAATTTTTTTTTTATTTTGGGGGAGGGAGAGGAAGCTATAAATTTTACAGTACACCAGATCTTTATATCTCCGAAAMATGTGCAGTGCGGGGTTCACATTTAGTGTGGCTCGGCTCTGGTCGTGTGTGTGCGTGGGCCGAGCGCCGCTTCCCTTCCCTTCCTYTCCGTGCCCTGGCTGTGCAGCCTTTCCTGGGCTCCTCTGCGGAGCAGAAGCCAAGCAGCAGGCTGGTAAAGCCAGGATCACCTGGGAAGAGGGACTTCTGTCATTCATTCTTTAMTGTTGCTTTTCTCTGTCACCGTTTGCTCATCCTTGTGAGCTGGATAGTCTTCATAGGTGAAATATTTTATTTTATGTTTTTTTCCCCCTATTTTGTGATTACTTTCTGCGGKCAAGAGGATTGGGATGAGGAAGGGCCTGGTGCAGAGCAGATCATGAATATCCACAAGCCCACTCAGCAGGGACGGATTAAGAAATGCAGAAACGTGTAAGCCGACGTCGGCACACGCAGGGACGGCGTTGCTGCTGGCGAGAGGACGCTCCAGCCCGGGAAGGACTTGGGAGAGCCATGGGAGCTTCCCCTCGGAGTAAGGGCAATAATTCAGGACAGATGCAAGAGCCAGGGCTGGTTTTCCTCCGAACGGAGCAAGCGGGAAGGGAGGCGAAAGCAGCRCAGCGCAAGGAGTGGAGAGGGAAGTGAGCTGGAATAGGGCAAGCTGAAGAACCCCGAAGGGGAGCTGCTTGCCGTGGCGCCCAGCTCAGCGGCCGCTCGCGCGCTGCSCCTCCGCTGCTGCTGCCCGAGAAAGCAGGGCCAGGGCCGGCTGCTTTGGCGCCGCGGGGGACCCTTCCTCTGCCGTGCCAGCTCCCCGCTCCCTCCTTGCACTTGACTTGAAATGGTGATTTATGTGTCCCATGGCATTTCCTCGTTTCACTTTGCTCCGGAGCGGGAGCCCGGCTTCCTTCCTCGTGGCTCCTGGTGTTTTCTACCCTGGAACGCGGGCCCGGCCGGCACCAGCTCCGGCTYGCATAATGCCGCTGCTCATAAAGGTCACAAACAGTCGTATTTGGAAATTAATGCAAATGAGGAGGAGAACGAGCCAAGACGAAGCCTCTACGGGGCATGTTAATAATGTCACTTGCTCGCAGAGCGAGCTGGGTGCCGGGGGACACCCTTGGTGGTGGCGCTGCCCTTCATGTGCACCCCGGGGTGTCCCTGCTGCAGGGGAGGCAGCTCCAAAGGTCCCCAGCGCTGCCTGAAGACACCTCCTCTCTTCCACAAACCCACGCTGGTATTTCAAAACATGTGGTGCCTGAAAAAGCACACGGGATGATTGACTTCATCCCGGGGACGCGTTCCAGGACAGCCCCTTGGCACTRGGAGCAGCCCGGGAGAAGTGCATGGCAGCAGAAGGGAGCGCGGGCTGGAGGGCGGCCCCGGCAGGGCTGCTCCTCGGTGCTTGGCTTTTATGCACCTAAAATCCGTGTGTTTCTTCCAGCACCCTTCTGTGTGTGCTTAAAATCTGGCATTTGCCGAAACGTTCCCTTAGAAAACGTTTTTGCTCTAATGCTCCTCTGGAAGACGTGCACAGGGGTGCGAGAAGACGCCGGCCATGCGTGGCCTCCGCGGATGAGGGCTGGGACGGGGGCTCGGAGCGGCTCCGTGGGCGCCCCCTCTCCATGGGAACACAGGAGAGAGGCAGGGATTCACCCTGGAGCGCGTTCAAGAGCAAATGTGGCCAAGATGCAGCCGCCAAGGCGCGCATCGGGAGAGGAGGCGAGCTCTGCCCCAAGTGGGAGTTAAAGCATTTATTTACTATTAGTATTATTGTTGGTATTAGCATTTAGGGACAGGGAGGTGAGACGCGTGTCACGGGGCGTTTTGTTTGCTCCCCTGCCCTCAAAGCTGGACTTGAAGTGGGCTCGAAGCGCTGCCTAACGGCAGGAAGGAGTCGGCCGCCACACTGCGCGCCACGCTCGGGCTGCCCCGACGCCCTTTCCGAGCTGTTTTCTCCGAAGGAAAACAAAATAATCAGATGTTTCTATCGGAAACACGAATAGCGCATTCAGCAAGCAGCAGAGCAGTTAATGAGCTCAGAGGACGTGTTGTGTCGATTTGGGGGATTTTACCCCCCTTTCTGTTAGCTCTGCTGGAGTTCAGCGCGTTCCCRGGCAGCTTGGTGCCGCCCGTCCCGCACACGGAGCGCGCGGATGCGCTGGCCGGGGCCGCACGGGGGTCTGCGGGCAGGCACAGAGATAATGGAACAAAATGCAATTCCTTCTGTGTCTTCAGGCCATCGTTCTCTCGGCCGCCTGAAGCTCACCCATTGACTGGAATCATCTGCTCCGGCTGCTGTTCCTCCTCGGCCGAGGTCTGCAAGTCTGTCACCTCCCGTCATGATCTGTCATACAGACATAATGCACCGTGTTAACCTCGTGGCTAGAAAGATTTGTCGCCGTTCTGACAGATACTTCTTTTTTCTTTTTTCTTTTTTTTTTTAAACCACTTAATACAATGGGCGAGAATTGTCTCGTAGGTTAAGGGCAGAGGCTGGGTCTTAATTTATCCCAGTAATCTGGCCAGAGTGCGCGCAGGAATCCTGCAGACTGCATGAAAAGTGCTTGAGTCAGACCCTTCTATGCTCAAGACTCAATAAGGGCATGAGTTGATCTAAACACATATATCTTCTCCTGTGCCAGAGGGGGGAAAAAAATCAATGCTGTCTCTGGCTGAATTCCTAGATGTGTTTCTAAAGGCTGTTACTTGGCTCGTCTCCTCACCTCGAGACGGTGCAGAAGAGCCCTGCCGCCCTTGCTGCACATCRAGCTGCCGTGCTGCATCTCACGGAAAACAGGCTTGCCCTTTTCCCTTGCCTCTGCCTCTTCACCGTCTTGCTCTTCTTGTGCTCCTGGCCCTCCGCCTCCTCCATCTCCACCAGCCTGTCACCCAGAGGCCTCTTGATGCCCCGTTGGGGCTGCTCGGACGCCTTCCCCTTCCCAGCTCCGAGCAGGCAGCGCGGAAGGGCTGGTTGCCAAGAATGAGAGCTGCAAAAGAACAGGTTTTGGCCTGAAAGAACTTGGCCTGGGCAGACCTGGCTAATTGGTAGGAGATGCTGAGGAGGAGAACAAGGTAGACTGGCCACTGAAAATGAGCTTGGTGTGCACGGCCAAAGAGTTGTTAGTGCAGGCAGGAGTTTCC
The DNA here is from genome assembly GCF_003342845.1 of Nothoprocta perdicaria. Lineage (NCBI taxonomy): Eukaryota > Metazoa > Chordata > Aves > Tinamiformes > Tinamidae > Nothoprocta > Nothoprocta perdicaria. The sequence goes on from NW_020454516.1 coordinate 452,291, forward strand.
AAGGTTTAGTGTCAGAATTAGGGGAGTGATGAGCCATGGGTTGTTTTATTAAGATCCTTGTACTGTATTACAGCCTGAATTCAGAAACTACTTGTATAATTAAAATTATGTGTGTTCTTAAATATTTTGCCTAATCTTTCTACGTAGCTTTCTTTCCCTTTTTTTTTTAAAGCAAATTCTTACTTTCTCTCTGTTTTCCCTTTGTTTTCTGGGAACTCTTCCCTGCCACAAAACAGTTACAGCAAAACCAATAAAGCACTTTGAAATTTGTTGTTATGATGGTAATAAATCAGTGTGTTCAAGGTGTGGAGAGAGCAAAGCCACTGATGAAGAGCAGAGTTATAGATTTGGGCCCCCTAACTAATTCTCCTAAACCACCGCTCCTCATCTGTGCGCAGCATCATCTGTCTCCTGGCAGAATCAATTATTTCTGCTGTATTGACAACTCTCCATGAACTGTCTTGGCTTTAGTCCTTGAGTAGGTGAAGGGCCCATGAGGACCTTGGTCCTGTCCTCTGCTGCTTCCCTGGGAACAGCACCGGAGCCCGAGGAATGTCTGAAAGATTTTCTTTTATTTGTTGAACAAATGTTTTCACCTGCCTGTGGCACAGTCAAGCAGTGTGAGGAAATCATTACAATACCCTTGTCTATTTATCTGTGTTTTTATAAGGTCACCCATCACCGTGGTATCTAAGTGGCTTTCTTCTTTCCTTTAAGGATCCTGGTCAGGAGTTGAAAATGAAGAAAAGAGAGGAAGAAAACCACAAAGAAAGAGGCATATGAAAAGTGAAAACTGCGGAGCTGGAGGTGAGCCTAACCACTCAAAGGTAATTTGCCTTGAGGAGCGAGAACCCTTGAGAGCTGTGTATGGGCTTTGGAAAAAAGAGTCCATGAACAATAGCAAAGGCTGTGAATGTGCCTTCCTCTGACAGGTATCTAAACCTTCAGATTACAATCACAGCTTCAAAAATCCTTCTGTCAGAGCAAGTTTTCCTCAGCTAGTCTGGGTTTTAGGAGAAGTCTCACAAAAACAATATATATCACAAGGGAACGTAGCAAAAGGAGAATTCTCTGTGAAGTTTCTCAACAGGTCTCTTTTTGAAGCATGTTTCCTACAACTTGATAAAATTATCTCAATAGTAAAATAGCATTATATAAAATTATATAAGTTTATGTTTAAGTAGTAACAAAAAAACTAGTTTGATTTTCTACTTTTTCTATGTATGTTGAATCACCCCAAATCTAAATGCAGTACCTGAACACTCCAATGGAGAAAAAGAGTCAAGAAGGTCCTAAAATCCAGGTGTTCTTTTGCATCAGTCTGTACTATGTCAGTTATTGTCTTCATTTGAAAATGTTTCCAGCAGCAATTCAGGTAACCCTGCTTGTCTTTAACCAGGAAATAACTGGGGAGGAGACTTCATCTTCTGGTTTAGGTTTGGTTTTGGTATAGTAGGATATTTCCCCCATCTGTTTTCTATTTTGCCTTCTTGTGAGCAGGAAGCTCACAAGAGCGAAGAGCCTTTGAGCTAAGAGATCTCTGCAGAGCTCYGAGTTGATGGGGAGCCCGGTGTGCAGAAGGGCTGCACTTTCTCAGCACGTGCTCACTGCTGCTTCTGGTGCCAGCGCTCCCCTCCTTGCAGAGCTTCTCCGCGAGGCTGGCAGGTGACCACGTGTAATGATGTGGTGTCTTGTGGCTCSCAGCAGCTTTGCAAGGCAGCAGTATATGGCGCAGGATCTCCGGAGGTGGAATTGAACTGACCCGTCTGTCCCACAAGCTAATTTGCTACCCTGTACGTATCACTGCACCCTCCCGTAGCATTAATATTGCGGGGCAGTAATTCTTTCAGACCCCCGCATAGAGCCCGTGCTGACCGCTTTGCAGCTAGCATGGAACAAAAGAAAGGAAAATGTGGGTTTGGKTTCTTTTTGGCAGGCAGTGTGCATAGGGTTAGTGCTTTGGAGCAGCTCACAAGTGGGATTACAAAGGCAGAGGCCTTGGGAATATTTTGCCGATGAGAAGTGGCAGTGCTGAGATAGGATGTGCTCGCCCGCACATGGATGTGCTCGCCCGCACGTGGGCCTTCCTCTGCGGAGAAGAGGGGTTTGTAGGATTCAGTTAATGGCAGTGCTGGCAACACCCGTCCTGGAGACAYCTGCCCTCACTCCCTCTGTCGCTTCCGAGGCAGGGAAGGGCTGTCCCTCCCCGCAGCCCTTCCCTGCCCTCTCACCGGGCTGCGYGGAGGCTCCAGCGCCGGGTTCCTTCCTTGTGCTTGCACCATTCCCACCTCTGATCGCGCCAAGCCCAGGGTGGGATCCCTGTGCGCAACCCCGCGTTCCTCAGACCTTCAGCACCATGTTGAAATCTCATTCGAAGCAATTGATATTTTATTTATAAATACTTATAGCTATTTACTGTGAATGAGTCTTTAAACAGAAATTCATGAAAAAACAATCTTTACATTTGTATTAAAATGTGCTCAAATGTTTAATTATAAGAAGGAATATCTAGCTGAACTGGAGAAAGCTCATACTGCTGCCGTGTGCTTGGCCAGTCCCCAGCAGCCGGGAACGGGAGTGAGCTGCCATCCCTCCAAATCCTGGGAAACAAGCTCTGGTGGCTGAGGGCCCGCCTAAATCCTACTAAATACCACTTGGTATTAGCGATATCCAGCAACATTGGCCCCCATTTGGCTCTCGGGGTCCGGTGCTGCTCTGTGGCCCCATGTGCGCCCCGTGGCTGTGCAGTTTACAGCATTGCAGAGATGAGGTTTGTGCTGCTGGGAGAGTCCCAGGTGGAAATGGGGCYTGGCCCCAGAATCATCCTTATCGCACTGGCAACCAGTTTGTGTCTTTCTCTGGAAGCCAAAGGACCACGCAGCTCTGCAGAGGTCCCACAGAGGCATCTAAACTAGACGCTCTAACAGCGCCTAACAAGTCCCATTGCCTGTGGTGGTTTTCACTGGAAGAAGAATGGTTATTGCTCACGCTGACCTCCAGTAAGTCTCGTCACCCGACCTGTACCCTAGTCTCAAACTAAAATTCAGGCACTCTGTTGCGATGGCAGTGACTTACAGAAGAGTGGGAACTAGCATTTACATTTTGCTCCTATACTGCTGTTAAGTTGGGGTTGAAAAGAAAGGTAATGCAACCAAATTGCCTTAAGTGGGCACGACTGATTTCTTTCTGTCTAGGAGTGTTGTAGTTTGCATACGTCGTATACCTAYGCACACACACACGTAGGTGCACACTGGGACTCCAGCCTTACCTCACTGCGTGATTGGCCTTTTATTCCTTCAGTCAAWATACCTAGTCCCCAGTGCAGGCACCTTTGGAGGACTGGAGCAGTGCAGGGAAAAAAAGGTGGCTAAACAAATAAATAAAAGTCAGTTTTGCAGCCATATATTTCTGAGAACCGCTGTTCGTAATATTTTGTGTTGTTGCAGCAACATGTTCCTCATCTATATTTAGTTTAATAGCTGCTTTTGGAATATTGCAAGCTAGTACAGTATATTACCAAGTGGTTTGAATGACATCATAACCTATGAGT
>NW_020454516.1:460840-463590 GCF_003342845.1 Nothoprocta perdicaria
CTTTTTTTCTGCTCTTTTTGAATCTATCAAACTTGCTGCAAGGCCTTCCAAAGCAAACTTGGTGTCAATGCCAATTGCTTATGTGTTTTCAGATTATGGCATCAATCCCACCCTGGTAAATGTTTTCACGCACGGTTAAATCTGTGTGTCAAATTGCCTAGAGAATAAAATCAGAAGTGTTGAACATAAGTTTTATAGTTTTCAAGTGCAAGTTTTAACAGTGTTTCTAAGCCATGCTGTGTTTAAAGAGTAAGATGAGTTTCTTTGACGTCCTTGAGAAGCGTTTCTAGTCTATCAAAAAGACCACACTTGGAGTGGTTAAGTATTCGATTAAGCATTTGGAAACTGAAGGAAGCACTCGAGCTATTGCAGAAATAGAGATTTGAAGGAGAAAGAGGAGTATTTGAAATGCTGCCTTCGGGTCAGGTCTGGGATTCCAGTCAGACACATTTCTTGTTCTCAGTAAACTACAAAAAGGAGGGAAAAAAAAATGCAGATCCTGCAGAGGAAGGAAAATCAGAGAACTTGTCTAAGTGATGATTCCTGTGATAACGGAAATCCTACRATCCCAGTCATTCATGGTTTGTTTCTTTGCCGTGGAACATTTAGAGATAGCTCCACCGAGCACTAGTAATTTAGCCGTTGTGAAAGCTAAATTTGTCCTTTAGATTTTTGAGACAGTTTTTCTATTTGCTTCTTTTCTGGCACTCAGCAAAGAGCAGAGATTTTAAGCTCGTTCATACCAGTTCACCTCATCAATGACAGGAGAGACGGGACTTGCTTCCAGATGAACAAGGGAAGCGGCAGAGAATAATAGGCCGGAAAATCGGAGCGGATTGCCTCTAATAACCCTCACACAGTGATCCGGGCCTGGGCTGGTCCCACTGAGACAGCCGTAAACTTTGGGAAAGTTGAGATTTGGACTTGCTTTTTAAAACAGATTCATCGGAGAGCTGGAGAATATTCCATTTAATTAAAGAAACTGATGGAGAGATCAGAGCCAGACGTTTGACTTGTCTGAAATAATGAAGCCATAAATGAATATGTTCTAACCCAAACCTAAAAAACAAAAACCCAACACAAATTTTATGTTCAGGCTTGCTGCCAAAAGTGCCATTTGATACTGTGCAACTATTACAAGTAGCAAGGCTATGGCCAGTGAGCCCTGCATGCTGACATATGAGAGAGAAACGCAGAACTTCTGTTTGTTTGCTTGTTTTTGTTTTAAATGGCTGTTTGCAGCTGGACAGTGTACAGTATTAAAACAAATCTGCAATGTAACAGAGTGAAAAGCTGTACAATTTCCAAGGTCCCTGGTGGGAAGTTGCATTTGATGAACTGATTCCCAAAATAAGGTAATTGGAGAAAATTGTGGTTTAATCCTCAATAGGAACAATATGCTGCTTATGCAGCAGAGAAAACAGTGTTTTCTGAAACATTCCTTCAAAGCAGAGTTGTTTCCCTGTTTCCTATCAGGCTTGCAAGGCTCTTTGGATGGACACTTAGCCAGGGCAGTCTGTGTATCGGAGCGGAGAAGGGCTGGGCTGGGCCGTCCTGCCCAGAGCTCCTTACAGACAGCCCTGGGTTGTGCTGCTCCTGCTCCTTCTCCTTCTCCTGCTCCTGATCCTGCTGCTGCTGCTGCTCCTGAGTTGTGAGACCCACGTCCCCGAGCCAGCCTGCGGCSGCAGCGCCCGTGTCCTCCCAGGCCCTTGGTGTCCAAGGCCAGCACCAAGGTCGTGACCATCACACTGGGTTCCTTGGTTCCTCTGGAGATGAGCTAGAGATGACGCTGCTGATGGGGATGAGCTTTCATGAGCTGGATGATGATCCAGCTTTATCCTGAAATGAGAGACAGGTTTTAAAGTGTYACACTGAAATATCCCCATAAGCAATCACATTTAAGGGAAACAGCTTTCAGGTGGGTACCAAACAAGTTAAGTTATCGATAGAGGTTGAGGAATCGTGGCTCTTGAGAGTTTTTATTGAACTGGACAAAGAGGCTCTTTCCTGAGGGCAGCCCATGGGCAGGATGATCTTCCTAAAGCCTTTCCGACCCTYTTTGAGGATTTGTGTATGGTAAACCTTGACCTCAGGATCTTCTGCATCACAGATCCAGTCCAGGTGCCACAAGGTGACACCATGTGAGAGCATCTGGACCAGCTCCCCGATCCCCTTTGGGGAGTTTTCCAGTGCTGCTGGCCGTGTGCTTGAATTCAGCTCGGAATAGCAGGTAGCCTCTTCCTGCCTTTGTGAAACACTCCCCAAGGGGCCTGTGACCAGGGAGGTAGGAGGGAGAAGCAGGGAGCAGGAGAGCTGCCATATGGGATTGGGGCTGCTGGAAGGAAGGAAGGAAGGAAGGAAGGAAGGAAGGAAGGAAGGAAGGAAGGAAGGAAGGAAGGAAGGAAGGAAGGAAGGAAGGAAGGAAGGAAGNGAAGGAAGGAAGGAAGGAAGGAAGGAAGGAAGGAAGGAAGGAAGGAAGGAAGGAAGGAAGGAAGGAAGGAAGGAAGGAAGGAAGGAAGGAAGGAAAGTAAGTTTCCCGTATGGTTCCCAGCAATGCAAATGAAGTGTAAAGTTGTGTCTTTTGGAGAAATAGCCATGTAGTGCTAAGTGAAGGATTTCCTTTCCTTCAAGGGTAATCCCTCCTAGAGCAAAATGTGCTGCTTTACAGTGGTTTGGTTTTTGTTTCATTTGGTATTTATACCAAATCCGTCGCCTATAGTGTTTGGTAGAGCTTTGTTTCACTGTGTGCC